>NW_015597447.1:0-388 GCF_001515605.1 Sinocyclocheilus anshuiensis | reverse complement strand
TTTCCTGGCTGTAGAGGAAGACAAGCAGCAGAAAATCACCCGCGTAAGATCATCCATCCCCATTTCTTCCTATTTGCAGCTTCATTATGGTGTCAATTTGATGTGTAGCAGGAAAAACGAGCCGTTGCTCTTCATGTTTTCAGCTGCTGCTGCTCTGGGAGAAGAACAGCTACTTTGACGACGTCACCATTCAGCAGCTTCAGAGTCCGGCTCTGGGCCTCGGACAGTATCAGGTGCAGCTCGTGCTGTCAGTGTTTGTTTTCTGGTCAAATCTGGAGGATGTGTTTCTCATCCTGTCTCTGTTGTGTCTGGTCCAGGCGTCGCTCATCACGGAGTACGCGCCGGTGGTGCAGCCCGTCCAGATGGCCTTCCAGCAGCAGATCCAGGC
>NW_015597446.1:0-388 GCF_001515605.1 Sinocyclocheilus anshuiensis | reverse complement strand
GATTTTAAACAAAATCCTAATATTAAACAGCCCAAACACTTATAGTTACACAAATTAATGAAGACAGTTATATGAGAACGAATATTTATTTGTGCTTTTGTGATTTTAGCTGAATAATATTTTTTTCTTTAATTTATTTATTATTTTAAGGGGATTTTACTAAATATTTACCTCTAAATTATGCACCATTTATCATCTGCAATATCAGGGTGCAACCTCTAAATGATTGTATATATATAAATACATATAAACCGTTTGCTGCAGAGTTAAAACATAAAGCATGTTACTTGTATCAGGTTATTAATTTATATATTTTGAGACATTATTAAAGACTACATTTAGCAAAAGTTGAAATTTAAATGTTGATTTGAAGTGTCAGTTATTATTA
>NW_015597445.1:0-388 GCF_001515605.1 Sinocyclocheilus anshuiensis | reverse complement strand
TCCCAGCTATGCTGGAAGTACCAGCTAAAACACATGAATGTATAAAATTTAAAAATCTTTGCCATGAATAAAGTTTTTACATTATTATTATATTTATTACCGTAGTCCTCAAAACATCTATGCAACTTGTGGCAATTGAGCGCTGTAATTTATGCTGTAACATGCTGCATCACGTTAAACATTGTATGCTGATTTCATTAAAATAAAATTTACAATAAAAATGATTGTGTTAAAGTTATTGTGCTTCATGAAGATGTTATAAAAATGACAGTTTACTCCTAAAGGTTGTATATAATCATGGTTTTGCTAGGCTGTGATGTTAACCATAATATATGTCATAATACAGGGGTTTTCAACCTTTTAGGACATGCACCCCCCCAAGTTTGTC
>NW_015597444.1:0-388 GCF_001515605.1 Sinocyclocheilus anshuiensis | reverse complement strand
GGAGGGTGACTAATATGATGTTGATATTTCGAATAATATTGCCTGCCACAATGTAATTATAGAAAATAAGATGTACATAAATGTGCTCCATATACACACCCTGTATATTTCAAAACGGATACTACAATAGTTTTTATTAATATATTGAATTAGTTTATATTTTTATATCTCATCTATATCTACATATTTTCATTTTAAATTGAGGTAGTTAATTCTGTAGTAATTTTGTTAATACCGGTTGTGGGGTTTATATTTAAATGTCTATATAATTTTTATTAATTTTTAATATAATTTATTTTAGTACATCAACTTAAATTAAATGAAAATGAGAAATGTTGCCTTGGCAACTAACTGGAATATGGACTCAAAAGTATGTTTAACTTTTTTA
>NW_015597443.1:0-388 GCF_001515605.1 Sinocyclocheilus anshuiensis | reverse complement strand
ACACAAATGCAATTCATCCACACCATAAGTGTAACAGGTCTTTACAGCTCATTGATATAATATGAACACCACAAATAAGTATAAAAAAGTTATTCAAGATAATTTTGTAGTATATTTTATGCGGAGTACAAATACAAACAGCTGTGCATTTATTTGTGCTTTAATTATAGCTGTTACAGGATATGCGAGTATTTGTGTAATGTAAGGTCAGCTTACAAAAGCATGTATAATATTTTTGTTCATTTTGTTGTGTGTAATAGTGAATTACGGCATGCAACTGACACTTGAGAGTGAAATGAAACTGTGGTGAGCAGTGTTGGGCAGTAACACATTACTTAGTAAAGCGTTACTGTAATTTGATTACTTTTTTTAGTAACAGAGTAATTTA
>NW_015597442.1:0-388 GCF_001515605.1 Sinocyclocheilus anshuiensis | reverse complement strand
GTAAACAGTAGCCTATGTCACGCAACACATTCATTCATCCAAAGTGCATAAAGTCGGGCCTTCTGCTTCATTTCATTATATTTGTACTTAACTTGTTCTTCAATAGGCCTATTTAATGTATGTTTCAATAAATCCGTCATGAAAACGAGTTCCACTGTCTAAACGTTTATATTTCAACAACAAACTGGAGCAGAAACATAGAAAGTTACCACAATATATTTTTTATTATTATAGACCTATAATTAATTGTTATTATAGCCTACAAAACTCCCTTATGTGCAATTTGAAAATGTTTGTTTACAAATCGCTTTAATATAGTGTGTGTGCCAACTGACAGGGTTTATTATATACACTCTTAAAAATAAAGGTGCTTCACGATGCCATAGAA
>NW_015597441.1:0-388 GCF_001515605.1 Sinocyclocheilus anshuiensis | reverse complement strand
GATGACCCCTCACTGAGTGGCACCTGCCAGAATCCACACTTCGCATCAAGGATGCTGAACACCATGGTTCCTGGCATGTCAGCGATCACCTGTTCTACTGTTTTCATGGGATGATGTGGTCTGAGGAGGGCTTTGTTGAGGTGGACAGGGTCAATACACAGTCTTACGGCACCATCTTTTTTACATGCAGCCACCATAGAAGACACCCACTCAGTGGGCTCCTGAACTGGCTTAATGACTCCCAGTTTAGTCATTTTGTTGAGTTCATTGATTATTTTGTCTTTCATTGCCAATGGCATTCGTCTGGGAGCACATATTGTAGGGTGCACAGAGGGGTCTAGGCGCATGTGATACACTACAGGCAGTTTGCCTATAGTGCTGCAGTCAA
>NW_015597440.1:0-388 GCF_001515605.1 Sinocyclocheilus anshuiensis | reverse complement strand
GAGCGTTGGGGGTGGGGTAGGGGGAGGGTCACTACGCCAGCCACCGCAGGACGTCCCCGACAAAGCACACACACGTGATTACTCACTCAAAAGCAAATAATGCTAATGCACGCATGTGTTTTTCACAGCCGCCGCCAGGATCCGGGCACACACTCGTGTTCAGCGTAACCCAGAGAACATAAAGGGAATGCAGGCAGAACCTTGAGGTGTTTTTCAGTATGCCGTCCAGTTCATTAGTTTTACAATCTGTAGCAGAGAAAACAGACAGCAAAAACAGATTGAGAATTTATTTCAAAATCTTTAAACTTCGATCTTCAAAAATAATTTAAATACAATTAATTAAAACAATTTATTAGTAGTAGTATTAGGTCTGTGTACTTCCATTCAT
>NW_015597439.1:0-388 GCF_001515605.1 Sinocyclocheilus anshuiensis | reverse complement strand
TTATGTATGCACAATATTGTTTTTTTCTTTATCTGAGATCAAATCATTTCTGTGGTCATTGTTTCAACAATATTTATAATGTTGCTGTAATTACATTTTTAATTTTTTAAAATCATGGTGTAAAATTTCTCTGAGTGAAAAGTAGTAAAATTGTGCTTTTTTCCATTGTTAAAAATATATAAAATAAATATATGATCTTGTGTATGTTACATTATGGGCGAGTTACCATTGACACTGTTGTATTGTTTTATTGTTTATTATTGTTTCAGTGATTCAAAGATGACTTTAGAGAGAATAATGGATTGGATTGCTTCTAGAGTAAATAATGACAGCACTGTACGCTTCAATATCATAAGAAGAAATGTGTGGGATGGAACATCCAGAGCAA
>NW_015597438.1:0-388 GCF_001515605.1 Sinocyclocheilus anshuiensis | reverse complement strand
TATTCGGTGTTGATTACTACCGAAGCTTCGAAGCTCAAAAAATGGCATTCGGACCAGCCCTAATATATTGTTTGGCCCTGTACCAGTTTGTTTGTTTTCACTGTCTGATAATGTATGATAATATATTTGTTTAATACATATCTATTTGCGCATAATATTCAGATTTTTTTTCAAGCTGATTTAAAACCAAGCCGTTTTTTTGCACATTAAATTTTGCAAGCCTGATTGTACTTAAAATTCTGGAGAGTGTTAGTATGAATGCTATTTTTGACAAAAATAATGATCAGCATTTTTTATTGGCCAAAAATTCCTAAACAGAGCATCCTTATTGTCTGTCAAATTAATGAGCAAGCATACAAAAACATACTCTGTTAAATGTTGATACCAG
>NW_015597437.1:0-388 GCF_001515605.1 Sinocyclocheilus anshuiensis | reverse complement strand
TCAGAATTGTGATTTGCTTTGCACTTCTCGGCCACCGTAGTTAACAGCTCAATGGATGAAAAATAGTCAGTGAATAAATAAGTAAATTGTCGTCTGTTTATCACACATAGTCTGGAGTGAATAGGACAGAATTTCCTTTTTAGGTGAACTGTCCCTTTTTAATCATCCTGCTTGGCTCACCCCACCAAACACTGCTTGCATGTACTCTTTGTAAATTACAGTTTAGCTCAAATTATTTGCAGTTTTCCACAGTGCTGAAGTGTTTGACTCAAGTTGTGCTGTAATAGCTGGATAAATAAAATCAAGCACAACGTGTGAGCATCTACAAGAGGACGACAGGCATGGCTTGAAGTTTTTAATGTCACTGGATGTCTCAGTGTCTAAGGAG
>NW_015597436.1:0-388 GCF_001515605.1 Sinocyclocheilus anshuiensis | reverse complement strand
GAGATGCAGGCCGCTCGGAGAGTCCAGAAGGCCAGACATCAATGCACCCCGGTCCAGTTTGGCGTACCCGACTTGTGACCTGTGCTGGCTAGCAGTAGGGTGAGCTTTGACACCTGCCGCCACCACTGAGCTCTGGGCGAGTCTGTTAGCGTTCGCGACACTGGCCACAGCAGCGGCCGAGCAGGTTGCGATGTACTGCGAGAGAGCTCGTGAATGCTTCAGGCTTTTGCTGAGCGGAGCGCTGATGATGCCGCTGCGGTTTCTCCGTTCCACCACCGGGGATGAGTCTTCATCCCCGCAGCAGCTGTCCTGCGCCTCCTCATCCTCTACGGCTCGACTTCCCTCCATGGGCCACGACGTGAGGGGGAGGGAGAGGGAGATGAGGGAG
>NW_015597435.1:0-388 GCF_001515605.1 Sinocyclocheilus anshuiensis | reverse complement strand
GTAGGGAACTCAGGAGGCCATGGCAGAGCAGCCTCCGAGGCTGCGGCCCCAGGCCCAGCCCCCGCCTCGGCCTCTACTACCCCCCAAAAAAATACTTGGGGACGCTTACGGGCTCCGAGGCCCTCCGTGGGCTTAACAGGGGATCTGGAGCCCTCCCAGGGCTCAACTGGGGATCTGGAGCTCTCCCTGGGCTCAATTGAGGATCTGGAGCCCTCCCTGGGCTCACTTGAGGATCTGGAGCCCTCCCTGGGCTCGACGGGGGAACTGGGAAGCGCTTATGAGGAGCTGACACTGGAGGGCGCTCTGGAGGAGCAGGCACAGCATGGCGCTTTCGAGGAGCTGGCACTGGAGCGAGCTCCGGGGCTGGAGCCGACACTGGAGTGAGCTC
>NW_015597434.1:0-388 GCF_001515605.1 Sinocyclocheilus anshuiensis | reverse complement strand
TGTGTTAGCAGCGCAAAAGGTTGTGGGTTCGATTCCCAGGGAACATACATACTGGTAAAAAATGTATAGTCTGAATGCATTGTAAGTCGCATTAGATAAAAGCGTCTGCTAAATGCATAAATTGTTATTAGTAATTATTATGTTTATTTTGTGCTATAACTCGTAAATATGAAAAAGATGATCAGTTCACATGCCGCTTGAACTAAGGGCACTACAGTGATCTGTCACAACGCATTAAACAGCCACAAAACTGTATTTATTGTTTGAATTTCTTAAAAAATGACTAAATTTGAACAACTAAAATTGTTTCGTACCAGAAGTAATCTGCTCTGTCTTGTCTGTCGCATGTTGTCAGTTTCCTCTTTGCTCTGCGATGTATTTTTCACTG
>NW_015597433.1:0-388 GCF_001515605.1 Sinocyclocheilus anshuiensis | reverse complement strand
AGCATAAAACTCCTAACACATTAAAATCTGTCTTTCTGCATTGCAGAAACCATTTCATTTCACATGTCAGAAACATATTTCATGAGGGCAACCTTTAATCCTAATATTGCATAATTCAACTTTCTCTTACAGAGAAAGAACGTTTTTGGCATTTGTGGGCTTGCATTCTCTTCATTTGCTTGGTTGCACTAACATAGTGTTTCTATTCCCAGAAGCTCTAAACTAAGCTTCTTGTGCTTAGAAGCACTAAGATAACTTCATGATTATAAAACTCCTAACATATTAAAATCTGTCTTTATTCATTGCAAATAACATTTCATTTCACATGTCAGAAACATCTTTTATGTGGGCAAGCTTTAGTCTAAACATCGCATAATCCAACTTTCTC
>NW_015597432.1:0-388 GCF_001515605.1 Sinocyclocheilus anshuiensis | reverse complement strand
AGAAATGTTTCTTGAGCAGCAAATCAGCATGTTAGAATGATTTCTTAAGGATAATGTGACACTGAAGACTGGAGTAATCATGCTGAAAATTCAACTTTGCCATTACATGAATAATTATAACATTTTAAAATATATTCAAATAGAGAACAAGTGTTTTAAATTGTAATATCTGCATTTTTTTATAAAATAAGCTAAATGCAGCCGTAGTAAGCATATGAGACGAGAAAATATTTAAATAAAACTCTCAGACCCCAAACTTTTGAACTTCATTGCACAAATAAAATCACATTTTGGCATGACCTCTTATAAGAATTTCCTGTATTATTCTACTTTAATAAAAGCAATAGGTCATCAGGAAAAATGCATAACCCATATCAACAAAATGGTG
>NW_015597431.1:0-388 GCF_001515605.1 Sinocyclocheilus anshuiensis | reverse complement strand
TACCTTTTAGGCCCACGTCTGACTCTAATCTAGATATCAAAATAGTGTGGTCCACAGTGTCAAATGCTGCTGATAAATCTAAAAGAACCAGGACCACAGAATCGGTACCGGAGTCAGTTGCTAAAAGGACATCGTTTAACACTGAGAAACAGGACGCGGAGAAACAGGAGGGGGTTCAATATGGATATATCAGTGAAGTGTCTCAAGAAGCTTTCACATAGAGCTTCGGAGGCAACAGGCACTGTGGTAACACAAGGATTAACAACAGAATTAATAACTGAAAACAGAACTTAAGGAGTAGAATGTTTTTTTTTTATTTTATTAAATCAGAAAAATAAGTAGACTTAGCAGCAGACTGATAAGCTGATAAACTGTCTTTAAACAACTG
>NW_015597430.1:0-388 GCF_001515605.1 Sinocyclocheilus anshuiensis | reverse complement strand
AAATAAACAAATAAACAAAGCTTCTAATCTTTGGGGTGCAAATAAATGCCATAACAGTAAAGATATGTAAGACACTGTGTGACAGAAAAACAAGTTTTTTAAGAGTTTTTTTTTTAAGGCAAAGAGGGATTCTTTGTAAAGAGCATTCCACCATGAATCTACACTGAATGTGAAATCACTGTGTCCCGTCCACTTATAATTGCCCTCACGATGTAGCTTAGCTAGCCTGCCTGCCTGCCTCCCCTCTGCCTCTCTCTCACCTTTGCTTACACACAGACAGACATCAGGACCACTGGGTGCAAGCAGATAGAATCTTTGATCACCATATGAATAAATGAACAAGGAATGAATTAATCAATAAGGGCTGAGTGGGGAGAGGTGGAACATG
>NW_015597429.1:0-388 GCF_001515605.1 Sinocyclocheilus anshuiensis | reverse complement strand
TAGGAGGAGTTAGAGTTGATAATTTTAGTCTCAGAAGAAGAAGAAGAAGAAGTTTAAGTCAGATTTCAGTAAGTTGGCTTTCTCAAGCCAACTTAATAACAAGTTTAAAAAGCATTTCAGTAAGTTGGCCTTCTCAAGCCAACTTAACTAGAAGCTAAAGTTCGAACACGAACTTTGATGTTGGCTTGGCAAAACCAGCCAGTGCAGCCTTGGGGCAAAAGAACCAGAGTACTTGTGTTTCCAGCGTTTTTGAGCTGCCCCGCTGCAAAAAACGTACAACAGTATTTTTCTATGGACTCTTGCTATTTTCTATTCTAATAAAAAGCCTAGGCTTTGACAACAACTTTAACAGAGTTGGCTAGCTGGATGCGAAATAAGTCATGCCTTT
>NW_015597428.1:0-388 GCF_001515605.1 Sinocyclocheilus anshuiensis | reverse complement strand
ATCTTGGGACACTGCCTCCCCCTCGTCCCTCTTCTCTCTCTCTCTCTAGCCTCCACTCCCTGCTCAGGTGCGGGACGGTCCCGTGTAGCACCCAATCAGCGCTCACCTGCGTCTCCCAAGACAATCACTCATAGCTTTACTAATCAGAGAAAATGAGGTGACAAATCCACTCCAGGTGTGTGCATGTGTGGTTTTTCACCCTACGTGACACTCACAGGGTCACAGCGAAGGCTTTAAGGAACAGGCTGGAGGTTATAACTCACTAGCCACGATCCTGTCACATGGGAGACGAGATTTTGATGGCACACACTTTATTATGGCACGTGAGAGTGAATGTGCACCCTTAACCCTTGATTAAAGGTCAGACAAAGTTGGTGAGATATAGTCC
>NW_015597427.1:0-388 GCF_001515605.1 Sinocyclocheilus anshuiensis | reverse complement strand
ATTGAAGGGGGTCTGAATACTTTCCGTACCCACTGTATATAGTTAGTATATGTATATATTGGAATTCATATACAGTATAGTATGTTGATATTTCTATAGAGTAGTAGTCACTCAGTTGGAGATAGTGACAGTATATATTGGGAACGACCATATAAATATCTGTATATCTATATACCTAGACATAGATAATTAACATATAAGATAGATTGCTATATAGGAACTAACTGCATAAATACAAGTGTTTGTGTGTATACGTTTAGTTAATTATGCATATATTTTATGATAGATGAACATTAAATGTCTATATGAAGAGACAGATCATTCTTATGTGTGTTAATATGTCTATATTGATGTATATTAACTGACATGGATGGATGGATAGATAGAT
>NW_015597426.1:0-388 GCF_001515605.1 Sinocyclocheilus anshuiensis | reverse complement strand
TGCAGTAAGCTGTTTACAGTCCGAGAGAATGCATCACTACAGGAGCGACTCCTGGACTATGAAACCAATGGAGTCATTGCGTGCAAAAACTGCGGACAGGTGCGTGCTGACTTCAGCTCTTCCCTTCCAATAAACACTCTTTGCATTACTGCTGAGCATAACAGTGGTTTGGTTTTGGAATTCAGTTCGACTCGCTCTCAAGAACATTACACAACTGTGAACTTCGTATAACCACGATAATGCAAAAAACTTCCTTAGCTTAAAGGAATAGTTCACCCAAAACTGAAAATTTGCTGAAAATTTACACCCCGAGGTCATTCAAAGATGTAGATGAGTTGGTATATTCATCTGAACAGATTTGGAGAAATGTAGCATTGCATCACTTGCT
>NW_015597425.1:0-388 GCF_001515605.1 Sinocyclocheilus anshuiensis | reverse complement strand
GTTTCTTGACTTCAACAGCATTTGTAGCATAATAGTGATTACCACAGAAAATAATTTTGGCTTTCACCTCACAAATAAAGCTTCTACATGCTGTATGTACATTTTTACCTTGAAATATCAGTTTCAAAATCATTCTGATAGTACACTTATAATATGGCGAATGATTTCGGTTTCTTTTCCACACTCCCCCTCACACATCTGTTCTAGGAGTATGCAAGTTTGATAAGCGGGTACGGAATTCCACTAAAAGGGCATACAGTTTTACACATAGCTATCCACTGTAATTACAACAGTGATATACTATATACACTACTTAACTGTAGGGAGCTCCAAAGTTGCATAAATACACATAACTACACAACAACAATTCTTTAATGCATAAACAGAG
>NW_015597424.1:0-387 GCF_001515605.1 Sinocyclocheilus anshuiensis | reverse complement strand
AGTATGACAGTATGCATTCTCCCTGCAGTTAAATCAAGACGTTGTGCTGATGTAGTCAAAGTGTGGGCCGGCCCATAGAACTCAATTTGAATATCTGCCTATCACTCGCCATTGCCTGTTTATTTACCTTCCTCTCTGTTAGCGGTTTGTCCTTGTCAGAACAAATGGAGTCAGAACCATTGATTAAGGTTACATTTAAACATTGCACAGCTTACTTATTATAATATACATATAAATCACTTCGATTTTTAACATGCTTGGTGCCTGAGTGTATGTTAAAATAGAAAGCAGATGACTTTATATAGTGAAATTCAATCCAGTGTTCATGCTGTCCAGTGTTATTATAGTTAACTAAAACACACACACACACACACACACACACACACA
>NW_015597423.1:0-388 GCF_001515605.1 Sinocyclocheilus anshuiensis | reverse complement strand
AAAAAAAAAAAAGTAAACTGTTTGTTAATGACTTGTTTATTGACCTCTAATCCATTACTTTCAAAGCCAGGTTATAGTGACACTATTGGTGTAGTAAAAGATAGAGGAGCTTGACTTCAAATGTTCACACTACACAATTACATGCATATACAACTTGGCTGCTTCAAAGGGTATAAGGTCTAATCATATGAAACCAATTATAATTTATTCTAGTTGTAAACTATTTTTTAAACGTATTGGCTATTTTATTACTGTGTTACTTGAGTTTTGTTGCATGAATAATACTGCAAATTAGTACTGTCTGGATGAGAAGTCATTATTGTGTAGCATCAAGTGCGATTTGAGTTGCACATCTGAGTGTGTTTGAGTGTATTTACTTGATGCTGCT
>NW_015597422.1:0-388 GCF_001515605.1 Sinocyclocheilus anshuiensis | reverse complement strand
TTATGAGTCCGACTCTCTAACCATTAGGCCACGACTTCCCCCTACTTCACAAGTGAGTAGCTTGTGACACTGGACTGATATTAATAACATATTATTCCAGAACAACTCACACAATCATATTGTAAATATGTAGTAAATTTCACAACCTGATTTTTTTGGGGAGCTTTACGTTTAATGCCATTCATACTGGAGAGCACAGGATATGATGTGGAGAAGTAAGAAAAGCAATTATAAAATGAAATGACATGTATGTGACAAAGTATCGTACCACAAATATGCAACTGATTTAGCTGAGCAGAATAAAATGAGGAAAGTCCACTGCTGTCCGTGAGAATGGATGCTATGTAATGTAGGAGTAGAGCAGTGTCAGAGAGAGAGAGAGAGAGAG
>NW_015597421.1:0-388 GCF_001515605.1 Sinocyclocheilus anshuiensis | reverse complement strand
CTTTTCAGCTGACTTGTTATGATCTGTAACACAATCCGTGCAGATCTTTGCATGTTTACTACAGATATTTCTTCTCTATTAAAGATATTCTTATATAATTTCTGAAAATACAGATCTATAATCATCAAATAATGTTTTAATTAGTGTAGCATGGAGTGAGTTTTGCTCTCTTATAGTTCTTTTAGTAAGTTTCACTTTGATTTCAAATGCCACCCAAGCAAAAAACTAATTCTGAAAACTATTTTAAATCCATGCGCATTTTGAATACACTGAATTTGATTAATATTAATGCATTTTGAATTTACTTTGAATAAATACACTTGAATTCTAATTTTTGTGGCATACCAAAAATACTGCATATCTTTAGCTTAGTACTCACTGCAGAGGT
>NW_015597420.1:0-388 GCF_001515605.1 Sinocyclocheilus anshuiensis | reverse complement strand
CTCGTCCTCTTCCTCCTCTCTCGCCGCTAACGCTTCAGAAAGAGCATCTCAGTCGCCTCGCACGCGTGCGAGACGTTCACCGGTGCATTTCCTGAGCGCTCTTCTTCTGATAAAATCACAACAAAGCCGGGAGGAGCGCTGCATGTGAATATGAATATGAGTGTTTGTCAATGAAGCTGCGCTGATGTCATGCTTTGTCCGCGACAGCAGCAGAGACGGAGCGCTGGAGCTCAATGAAGGGATGCTGTGTGATGCAGAGGCCGCCTGACTCCGCCTCGCCACCGCGCCATTGGCTCAGAGCATTACAAGGCTCCTCCCACTGCTCTCCAGTGAGTATCCTCTCATCAGCTCCTCCCCACTCACACTGATGCTCTCTCTCTCTCTCTCT
>NW_015597419.1:0-388 GCF_001515605.1 Sinocyclocheilus anshuiensis | reverse complement strand
AAGCCGTTCCAGGTGGCTGAGCAGCAGCGACCTGTGAGCAATGAGTTCCTGTTCCGATATGACTAAGTCCAGCCAATCATCTAGGTAATTCATAATACAGATTCCCATCTGTCTCAGAGGGGAAAGAACCACATCTGTGCACTTCGTAAAGTGCATAGGGCCAGAGACGTCCCGAATGGTAGAACTGTATATTTATAAGCCACCACCTCGAACCGAATCTCAAGAGCAGTCTGTGATTAGGGGCTATCTGGATGTGAACGTACGCGTTTTTCAGATCCACCGATAAAAAACCGGGGCATATTATCGTGAGAATCTGCTTCCATATTTAAATATAACTCTGATCATATTTGTCTGAAAGAAGAAAGTCATATACACCTAGGATGGCTTG
>NW_015597418.1:0-388 GCF_001515605.1 Sinocyclocheilus anshuiensis | reverse complement strand
TATATATAGCCCACATTTAGATGAAAAGAGCGAACAAATGTGCTATTAGGATATATACAAATATATACAAATATGCTATTGTCGACATGTACTTTTTAACACAAATTTAATTATAATTTACGAATACTTACGTGAGCACATTTAATGTAAATGTAGCTACAGCCCCAACAGTAACACGTTACAAATTGAACATCGAACAATATTAAATAAAGATAGTATGAAAATATTTTTTTTCACGTACAATCTCAATAACTCTCACCTGTCTCCATCATAATTTTAGCCGAGCGCTGTGAGGTTTCTCAGTTCTTCAGTTTTGTTTTCTGTTCCAGCAGAACTCATACACCACATTCATTATATCAAAGGAAGAAAGAAGATTTAAGTAGACATA
>NW_015597417.1:0-388 GCF_001515605.1 Sinocyclocheilus anshuiensis | reverse complement strand
CTTCCTGTCTCAAGTGGAAGTGCCTCGAATGCACTTCCTGTCTCATATGGTTCTAGTTCTGTGACTAGCAGAAAACCTGCAGCCCAGAAGAACAGCTGCACTGTCATGTGATCTGTTACGGTGCTGCACAAATGATTTTCTTGCTTAGTATTTCTGTCTTGTGTTCTAGTATAAACATCTAAACATTCTTGAATCAAGATGCATTTACTGGACGAGTAAAATGGCTTAAGATATTAAGTCTTGTTTTCTAAAAACAATTATCAAAATTTAGATAAGAAAAATAATTAGTGCTGGGCAACAATTAATCACATCCAAAATAAGTTTTTGTTTATATAATATGTATTGTGTATATTTATTATGTATATATAAAGACACACATACAGTATAT
>NW_015597416.1:0-388 GCF_001515605.1 Sinocyclocheilus anshuiensis | reverse complement strand
TACTTGGAATGCGCAATAAAAAAATGTGATTTCTGAAAAAAAAATAAAAATAAAAAATTGAGTAATCTGTTTTTGCAAATGAACTCTTCATATATAATGTGTGTGTGAGAGAGAGTACGGTAAAACAGGAAGGCTTATAATAAACCCTAAAGCACTATTTTTGTTTTCTTCTTGGACAGCCAACCAATCACAGTCTTCAAAAGACTGTCATATGTAGCAATGGGGTCAGCCTCCTGTTTCTCCTCACTAAGTTGAACGTTTTTGTATTTTCCTCGCTTAGATTTGCTCTCAGATTGGTCCTGAATCACTCTTAAGCTAAGACTCCTACATATAAATTTTTAATCTAAATTAGGAGCTTTCTGAGAGGATTCTTAGAAGCTTTAAGAAT
>NW_015597415.1:0-388 GCF_001515605.1 Sinocyclocheilus anshuiensis | reverse complement strand
TTTGTCTTTATGACAGGAGCTTCCAGTGCACAGACAGGATGACAAGTGACAAGACATAGATAAAATAAAAATAAGTGAGGTAAAAATAAATATAAAACAGTACACTAGAGTATTGAAATACAGTTTCAATTTCGATTTTGGCTTCCAACGATTATGAAAACACAGTAATCGAGGTAAAACATTTATTGTGCCCCATTCCGCCCCTTTCCAGCGGGGCACTTTCGCTCCTCCATAAAAGCCCAAACTTCACGTGCAAATCAGTAAAATCATGTAACGTGACTTTCACAAAAATGGAATGTGCTTGATTTATTAAAGTTTATTAAACTTATTCGTGTTTTTTAAGAGCGCGAAAGAGAACTTGCGCTGTTCCTCAGGAGGCTTTCTGTGC
>NW_015597414.1:0-388 GCF_001515605.1 Sinocyclocheilus anshuiensis | reverse complement strand
GCTAGTTAATAGTGAGAATTGGTCCTTAAAATAAAGCGTTAGCAAAACTCTTATAGTGTGTGGGCGATATAATAATACGTAGAACACTCAATGTGGAAAATCTTCTATTTTTAATCAGACTTATTTCTTTTTAGCGACATTTTTCAGTATTGAATGCGTTACATTCATGAATCTTATTTTTTTCCATCTTGGTTTGATTTTATTTGTATTTATTTTTTTCAATTACCTCGTCACAATGCAACCTGGTATTGCCTTCTGTGCAACGGATACATGTATTGTTAATTTAGAATTTGGCCAAAAGAAGGTTTCTCAGAACAGCTTTCACGCTCAAGGCACTATGATACTGCCAGCATGGGCAGCTCACTAGCTTTTGGAACAGAATCTGTAT
>NW_015597413.1:0-387 GCF_001515605.1 Sinocyclocheilus anshuiensis | reverse complement strand
GATTCCACATCCTAGATTGGGAATGTTTCCGCCCCTGCTCCCTTCAAGTGTGAGAGAGAAATTAAGAGAATTAAAAGAAAGAGGATTCACTTGATTTAAGAAAAAGATATTTAATTAGAGGTTGGTTGATGTGTGTGTATTGTAATGAATGTTGAAGAAATTTAAAAATGTGATTAACTGAGGACAAAGAAGAGAAGTGGACTTCATATGAAGTCTGAAGAGATGGATGGCTGAGATAAAGATAGTCACATTATTATGACAAAAATTTGTGCACAGAGATAAAGAAACACTAATAATGAAAATAGAGAGCAGCATGATGATAAGTTCAAACAGGGGACCTACTTCTTAAAGAGATAGTTCACCCAAAAATGAAAATTCTGTCATTAA
>NW_015597412.1:0-388 GCF_001515605.1 Sinocyclocheilus anshuiensis | reverse complement strand
CTCTCTCCTCTCTTTCTCTTTCCTCAGCTCTTGCCCCGTCTTTTCAGTACTGTGCCTCCGTGTTTATTTTCCCTCATCAGTGCAGTAGAGCGTTGCCTTATCTGCATGAGAGAAATGTGCTTGAGTTTCAAGTGATATGTAAACCTTCCACGCTAAAGACAAAACACGCGTGTGGGTTTCAAACCCCCAGTTCGCTCACACACAAGCGCCCAAAAACCTATTATTATAATGACACCCTCACCCCTCCTCCTCCTCACGCTGCCTCCGTTTATTTTCATTAGCGACGTGACGGCATGTTGGTTCAAGTGGGAAGTGAAGCATAAACTCAGGCGTCCGACGGTCACGCTCTTCACCATTCTAGACCGAGCCACGGGGGTTGCATTTGTAT
>NW_015597411.1:0-388 GCF_001515605.1 Sinocyclocheilus anshuiensis | reverse complement strand
CCAGTGGGTCAGAGACGAGCTGAAGAGGGCGGGAATCTCCCAGGCTGTATTTGCCCGTGTGGCCTTCAACAGGACGCAGGTACATATATTTGGATTATAATATATGATACATTTGGAATAAAAGTGCCTTTTGAGATAAAAGATAAACATATTACATGGGGCAAGATTATCACAAAATGATACATTTTTAGCAAAGTTGTCTGTCTAATCCTAGTTAGACAGATTTGTCTTCTCACATCGACTACAAAAACCTAGCAAGCTGTCTACATAATAATTTGATTATTTTTGTTTAGTAACTTTTTGTTTATTTATCTTAGTTATAAAAATGGTCAAACAAAAAATCATGAACCGTTTTTTGTTATCGAAAGAAGTCTCTTATGCAAAGCGT
>NW_015597410.1:0-388 GCF_001515605.1 Sinocyclocheilus anshuiensis | reverse complement strand
TTTTGGAGCCAGCCTCTAGCGGCCAGTCGATGAATTGCAGTTTTACTCAGTATTTAGTATTGGCTTCAAGCGAGAGACCGGGAGGTTGCCGCGTGCATATTACACAATACATCTTAACCGTTCGCTTGAGGTCAATCTTTTTTCAGAATAAAATAACCTGTTATTTTATTCTACTCGATTTTCATATTAAATCGACACTTTTCGACATTTCATATTAAATAATATATAATTTCAATCGAGTTCATAAAACCGTACTTTTTTTCATTTTAGACGATAGTATTCTACTATGGTAAAATGACTCATATAAGCATTAATATGACTTTTATTTGTAAAGTAGACACAAATTCAAGTCAAAGGCTGGAGTAGTGAAAATGTTTTTGTAGACTGT
>NW_015597409.1:0-388 GCF_001515605.1 Sinocyclocheilus anshuiensis | reverse complement strand
GGTCACTCTCAATCAGCATCACGAATCCCTTTGGATTGCAGGTCTAAGCCTTTCGTCCTCCGCTCTTGGTTTTCTTCTGCCTTTCTTGGCCATGACCGTCTGCTACTGCTTCATCGGCTGCACGGTCACCCGGCATTTCAGCCACCTGCGCAAGGAAGACCAGAAGAAGCGTCGTCTCCTGAAGATCATCACTACCTTGGTGGTGGTTTTTGCATTCTGCTGGACGCCTTTTCATGTGCTGAAGAGCATGGATGCGCTGTCATACCTAGACCTGGCACCCACCTCGTGCGGCTTCCTAAACTTTCTGCTTCTGGCTCATCCGTATGCCACATGCCTGGCGTACGTCAACAGCTGCCTCAACCCGTTCCTCTATGCCTTCTTTGACCTG
>NW_015597408.1:0-387 GCF_001515605.1 Sinocyclocheilus anshuiensis | reverse complement strand
TATTATTATTATTATTATTATTATTTTAAGTGCAACATTCTATTAACTAATGCTGTAAAATACACCTGTCGTTTGATACATTACTATGATATTAAAGGTTCAAATTAACAATAAAGTCCAAATTCAATTGCTGTTAATTTTTCATCACACAAAAAGTTTTTATGACGGAAAGCAATTGGTACATTTCTCTGGCACTACTCGGAATGTCATTTTTCAATTCGGAGTGTTAAGTTTTGATAGGCTGTCAATCAAACAGCAGTTCTTTCCCATTGTCATTTCTAGAGCAACAATGGAGCTCTACCTGACAATAAGGTCATCGCCATGGAGCTGGGTGCCATGCCGGAGCTGAAGAAATACATGAAGAGAGTGATGCCCTTTGTAGCCATG
>NW_015597407.1:0-388 GCF_001515605.1 Sinocyclocheilus anshuiensis | reverse complement strand
CAGAACAGTTAGAAAAAGTAAAAAGTCATTTTAGACCTGTTAGCTACAGTAATTTATGGCACTGTTCTGTTTCCTTAAGTCATGACAGATAAGAATTAGGCAGCTTGGCGATTTTTCTCCTGCATCAGAGGGAGATTGTTGAGCTTGATAGAGAAGTTTCCTCTAAGATACTCATCAGAGAAAGTTTCAGTTTCTGTAACTCAACCAGAAGAACATTAAGCTAGCAACAGTCATGGGTTTGATTCACAAAAATACTGAATGCAAGATTAGGTGATTTGCAGTAATCATTAATTATTGTGTCAACTGCACCCTAAAACTCTCCATCAGTCTAATGTACATACACTTACAGGAAGAAAACATATTTCCATTATTTCTTAACAACCAATAG
>NW_015597406.1:0-388 GCF_001515605.1 Sinocyclocheilus anshuiensis | reverse complement strand
AAAAAGCTTCATATGGAATAAGACCTTTGATTGTGTTAATCCACTCTGCTATTGATGGAACTTGGTCTGTTATCCAGCATACAAGTATGCACTTGTGGGCACAGTGGAGTAAGATTTGAAGAAGGTGGATCCCTTGGAATCTGGACGGGAGTTCCTGGCTCATGCCAAGCAAACAAATCATTGGTCCTATTTGTAATGAGCAGCAAAAAATTTTCTCAAGTTCCTTTAAGACACCCGTCCAGAATTGTTGTATTTTCGAGCAGCTCCAGAAACAGTGGATGAGGGTTCCTTCTAGACTTCTACATTTATTGCAGAGGTTGGAGAGTTTTAGGTTCACTTTATATCTTTGGGCAGGAGTCACATGCAGACGATGAACAATTTTAAACTG
>NW_015597405.1:0-388 GCF_001515605.1 Sinocyclocheilus anshuiensis | reverse complement strand
GGAAATTTCCTTAATAAGTTTGCATTGTTAATTTGGGACAGGGTTATTAGAGAGGGGGTGCCATTGTCTTTCTGGACTTATTTTATCCTGTTTATGTTAGTAAGGGAGTTAGGGTATTTTGTTGTATTTTTGTTTTCTTTTCTTTTGGTAGTTTAGTTAGTTTCTCCTTTTATCAGGTAGATGCATTATGTTTTTAGTTTTTTTTTTGGCCTGAGCTCCTTTTTGAAGCCTTTCCCCATTGAAGCTCCTGCATATTTAAAATAAAAGTTATGTTGTTCTCCATTTAACCCTCTAAGCGCCAAAGTCGCAAAAGTGCGACAAGACGTCATACTTAATAAAATAAGCTGTAGATCCTAATATGGTGTAATATCTCATTTGTATTCCCTAC
>NW_015597404.1:0-386 GCF_001515605.1 Sinocyclocheilus anshuiensis | reverse complement strand
TATATATATATATATATATATATATATATTCCATAGAAATATATTTCCCCCAAGAACTTGGGAAATAAATAGAATCATTGACTCAAAGCAAAGAAGTGAAATTCATCCCAAATTCACTTTATTGTCAACTAACTCTCATTAATTTGCTACTACGTGTCAACTAACTCTCATTAGAGTAGACTGCTAGCTTTTTGGTTGGGGTTAAGGTTAGTAAAATAAATTGACATACTTGCAAAGTTACTCATAGTCAGTAGAATGTCTGTTGGGGACCATTAAAATAAAGTGTTAGCAGATATTAAGCAGACAGTCTACCAGCAGTCTAATGACTGGTAGTTTACATGTAGTTGCAAAATTACTTATAGTTAGCAGCAGAATGTCTAAAGTGG
>NW_015597403.1:0-387 GCF_001515605.1 Sinocyclocheilus anshuiensis | reverse complement strand
TTTTTTTATGAAAACAATGAAAAATAATAAAAAATTACAAAGGAAATGTTTGAATCATTGTGTAATTTTATATATGATTTATACATATTTTTAAATACACACTACTGTTCAAAAGTGTGGTCAATAAGATTTTTTTTTTTTAAAGAAGTTAATATTTTTATTCAGCAAGGATGCATTAATCAAGTGATATTAAAGACCTTTATAATGCTACAAAAGATTTCTATTTCAAATATATGCTGTTATTTTTAACTTTCTATATTTATCAGAGAATCCTGAAATAAAATTAATCATGGTTTCCACAAAATTATAAAGCAGCACAACTGTTTTCAATATTGATAATAGGAAGAAATATTTATTGAGCAGCAAATCAGCATATTAGAATGATTT
>NW_015597402.1:0-388 GCF_001515605.1 Sinocyclocheilus anshuiensis | reverse complement strand
GCGATTCCCCTGGGCACTTCAACTGAAAGAGCAGTTTCTCTAAAATAGCAAATCACGGTCGGTTCGCGTCTTTTTAAAGATGCCGTTCCGTCCGTGCTCTCTTGGTTGCGGTCATTACCTGTCCTCTATTGACGGACACGATCGTTGTCTTCAGTGTCAACGCCCCCCTCGGGTGTTGTCAGCACCGCCGAATCAGACCCGGAGCTGACAGCCATGCTTGCCCGGGCAGCCATGAGCATCGGGCTGGAGGTGAACACACCGCTCAGTCCCGAGCCCTCGCAGCTGGATGATTGGTTTCTCGGGACAACCGTGACACCCGCATCCTGCACCGGTGCCTTTTTTCCCCGGAGGTGCATGAGGAGCTGACGAAGTCGTGGATGGCCCCTTT
>NW_015597401.1:0-388 GCF_001515605.1 Sinocyclocheilus anshuiensis | reverse complement strand
ACAATATGAAGATCTTCATGAATAAACTCTCTTTTAATCAGTTCAGCAAAAACTTGTGTGGATTTCTCAAGGAGAAAGTGGTGATAAAACAATAATGCATGCATACAAAACAGTAAAGTTAGATGTTTTGCTTAGCAATTAGACCTAGAATGACATTCAGTGTATTTTAGAACAAGTTCCAAGAACAACAGCAATTTGTACTGTGTTTTTGTCAAGAGGCAAACGACATCAGTGTTGTTATTTACAAAACTAAAACAAACACTAAGTGAACACAAACAAGTTTTTATCAAAATAAAACATTTAAACTCGTTTAAACAAACACACAGATACAACAAACAAACAAACAAATATTTTAATGACTGTAAAACTAAAACATAAATATATATAA
>NW_015597400.1:0-388 GCF_001515605.1 Sinocyclocheilus anshuiensis | reverse complement strand
ACACATTTTACATGTTTTTAAATGAGTGGATGATGTACTTTAGGTACCTCAGATCATTCATTCTTACTGAATTAAACCAAACTGCTACAAATAATGGTGTGAAGTCATGCACATCAAAACAAATATAACAACAAAACATGGTAATACCATAATTTTGGGCATGTACAGTGGTTTTCTTTTAACTATAGTATGATTTAATTTTTTTATGCATAAAATTAGTGTAAACTCTGTATACTGAAATTGATGTAGGATTTACTTTGAAACAGTTTCACTCAGAATTTCACAAATAATTACAAAGAAACACATTGAATTAAGCATGACATTTTTAAGTAGGAAACCTGAACTCGTATTTTCTTGTAAAACTTTCTTTGAAAAGTCTTTTTTTTTT
>NW_015597399.1:0-388 GCF_001515605.1 Sinocyclocheilus anshuiensis | reverse complement strand
TGCTCTCTACTTTTACCGTGTTTCTGTAAGGTTCTCTCTCTCATCCTTCCCTTCTTCCCAACCCCCTTCTCTCCCTGTATCTCCGCTTGGTACACACAAAATGATTATGCAGAAATTAAACCGTTAGGCGTGGTCCTCTGCTGAACTAAGGCTCTTCTGTGCATAGTTGGTGCTCGGCCAACAAAAGTGAATTCCTGAGTTTGACATGTACAATGCAGGGGGTGGTATGTTTCCTCAAAGCCTTCTTCATCAGCTTATCTCAGCGGGGTATTATTTATGTAAAGTTTACAAAGCCACCCACAGCTCTGAAACCGCTTTTCCACCAACAAGGTGCCTCAGCCGGTTCCGTTTCACATGTTTCCACCGCTGAAAAGTGGTTTCAGTCAGG
>NW_015597398.1:0-388 GCF_001515605.1 Sinocyclocheilus anshuiensis | reverse complement strand
GTACTCATAGTTACCGGTGCTGACGCGGTACAACGGGTCGCCCAACGCCTGAAACACACGCAAACATTATTTAACGCTTTATTTAACACCAATAATACATAAATAAAATTGCATATTACAAAAATCTAAAAATCTTAGGGTGCACTTGTTCACTTAATGTAAATGCATTTTTTTTTTCACATTTTTATCAGTAATAAAGTCAAATTTGTGTATATCTTTTGTAAATGAGGCATTTTGGCATCAGATGGCAAAAATGGAGATTAAAAACTAATGCTTATTACATTTTCAATCTAAAATGGTAGGATGCATTTTAATGTTGCTCAGCGTTTTTTTTTTTATTTCAAAAAATATTCCTGATCAGTGTGAAGGACTGCATCAGGGTCAAAGT
>NW_015597397.1:0-387 GCF_001515605.1 Sinocyclocheilus anshuiensis | reverse complement strand
TGACCCTTATGACTGGTTTTGTGGTCCAGGGTCACATATGTGAGACCATTCAGGGTCTTTAGATTTTGGAGGGCCACCCTATGATCTCTAGTCCACCAGAACACACCAAGGACCAGATATGCAGTCTTACCCTCCTCTGAGAGCTGGTGCTCTTTGGTCTCTTTCTCCATCTGACTGCACCATCCCTCCATCCGGCCCGTCTCGGCCTGCAGGAGCTTCAGGAACCAGTGACCGTCCCGCCGGCACGCCGTGGCCCCTGTGGCCCCTGTCAGTGGCTGGGCGGGGCCCCCGTTCCCCGTCCCGTTCCCGCTCTCCAGCCAGGGGTCAGGCGGCGGGAGGGATGACGGGTCGAGGGCCGGATCCAGACTCTCGGAGAAGGACGAGGAG
>NW_015597396.1:0-387 GCF_001515605.1 Sinocyclocheilus anshuiensis | reverse complement strand
TGTTACCTAAAGAAAACATCAGCTGAGCTCATGAATATTATGTCATGTTACATAAGTCTATTATGTTAATGCTGCATGTGAGTGCTATATATAATCAGATGCCATTTTTTGGTTTTGTTGTATTTCGCTGTGGTCAAACAAAACAAAATACAAATTTCTTCCAACAAAATTGCATTTTAATTGAGGCTCATCCAATCAGCATCCCATGTGTGTTTGGTTTGATCTTTTTTTATGTGATTATATGATGATGAAGAAAATGTGGTGATGATAATTATGAATGTTATTTTCTCTAGTGGTGTCAAGAGGCCAGGACTGAATGCCATATTAGGACCCACCGGGAGCGGGAAATCATCGTAAGAGCCGTCTGTCTGTCTGTCCATCAGTGTC
>NW_015597395.1:0-387 GCF_001515605.1 Sinocyclocheilus anshuiensis | reverse complement strand
GACACGCACCAGCCTGAACCGCTGCCGCATATCCCTTGCCCACCAGCACTGAAGTTGTTCAAAGCGGCTTGGAGGGCAAGGCTGGAGCCTTCAAGGATGATGCCGCACCTGGAGACAGATAGCTCGCAAGCGTCTGTTCAACCCGAGGCATCGCCCTATAACAACGCTCGTTCAACCCCGCAACATTGCCATAATAATCGGAAGTGGGGATGAAGAGGCGGGCCGAGAATGGCCTGGCCCACGATCTCGACACCTCGGTATGGAGATCGGGGAAAAAAGGCAGGCGGGATGGAGGTGGTGGCCTGGCCCGCAGAAAACGCCCATCTAATTTACTTTTCTGCAGTTCGGCTTGTTTCTCGGCTGGCCAGTCGATGTTTAACTTGGCCA
>NW_015597394.1:0-387 GCF_001515605.1 Sinocyclocheilus anshuiensis | reverse complement strand
AACCGTTTCTCATTTCCCTGTCCTGACAGAAGGCATTATGGAGCCAATGGGACGGAGGTCACTCCTCTGACGCAAGACTCCCTTTAAAACGCTACTCACTAAAACATTTGCTTGTCCTTGAGTATTTATTTTTCTTGGCATCTCTTAAAGGACAAACAGCACATCCAGTGTGGCACAGAAGGAATGAAGGAATATCATTTGTTTTGTTTGATTTCTCACCTTAATAGGATAGTGGATTTCAGGAAGGCAAGCTCTAGAGGCCTTCTGCGCGCAGATGTACCATCATAAGAAATTCTATTAGATGAGAAAGTGTGCTGAAAAATGAATGATATTTCCGAGGGCTGAACTGCTGGACCAACACGACTGCCAGTCACCTTGTGAGTTCAA
>NW_015597393.1:0-387 GCF_001515605.1 Sinocyclocheilus anshuiensis | reverse complement strand
GGAGCCTGTCCTCTCCAGTTAATAGTAAAGAGGCCACCTCATCTCGTCTCTTCAGTAACTTACTTGCACATTCAGTAACATTTATATTTAATGTCGCTATTATTATATTTAATGATGCCATTATCAAACACACTCCATTTCTTTTCCTTCTAAGTACTGAAATGTTGTTAAAAGTCAGCCTTACTTCCATGAATCCAGTTTATGTCATTTTCAGTTGGATGAGCGTGCACACATTCTCACAGGCTCACCAGCACATGCGCAGTCAAGCTTGATCACCCTTTCACCAGGAACAAAAAAGAAATGAAACTTTTAACGTTGTGGTAGAACAGGTTTTGTGAGCAAGAAAACACACCCTTGCACTGTATTTCTGAGTTTTTTTTTTTTTTT
>NW_015597392.1:0-387 GCF_001515605.1 Sinocyclocheilus anshuiensis | reverse complement strand
TTTCGATCCGAGGCAATGGAAAAGCATCTTTTCTGGTTTTTGAATTTAACTGCAGATAATCCACACACATTTGAAGTCCCCCATCCTTTTTCTGTACTAGTACAATTGGGGACGAATAGGGGCTACTACTTTCCCTACTTATTTGGCTATCCAACAGTTGTGTGAGCTTTCACTACCTCGTATTGTGGAAGGGGAATATGACGATAGGGCTGACTGACTGGAGTTTCATCCAAAAGAGGAATCTCATGAGTTATGAAATTAGTACACCCAACGTCCAGATCAGTCTTAGCGAACAAAGAACAAGATGTCATTAATAAAGCTTTAGCCTTCAACTGTTCACCATCATCTAAACCCTCAAAAGATGGAAAATGTATGCCCTCTTCCCCC
>NW_015597391.1:0-387 GCF_001515605.1 Sinocyclocheilus anshuiensis | reverse complement strand
GGTTTTCATCTTCCCTAAATGACCACTGAGAGGATTGTCATGTGCCTACTGTAAAAATACCCATCTAAAAGCATTGGGAATGATTGATTGCACTTTCTGGCCCTTTTGACCATCTGGAACACTCCGAAAAAGAAATCCATTCTCCATCACATAATGAACTCTCATCACATCTTCGGTAGACTGCTCTCCGACTTTGATTGCTAACTCTTGGATTTCTGGATCATTATTCTGTTCCATAGCTATTTGTGAGAGATCCACCGGTACATTGCATGGTAGAGACATAGATTCAGTGGCAGTACTGATGAGTAGGGTATCTGGTGTGCAGTCGAGACCCCTCGATAAAAAACATCAGGAACAACGTTGCACTGTCCTTTTCGATACCTTACA
>NW_015597390.1:0-387 GCF_001515605.1 Sinocyclocheilus anshuiensis | reverse complement strand
ATCAGCCATTCAAAATTAAAATAGTTGGCACTGATGAATTTTGAATGGCTGATGGTACTCATTTTTATTAATTGTGCAACTGGCATTTCAAGATGCATATAAAAGACATGACGATTTTTTTTATATATAATTTGCTGCCTAGTTACTCGTTTAGTTCTGTCCATTTAATTCAAGAACCTTGAATCAAATTTTCAGTCTAGCTACTGGGTGTCACCACTGATGGGTGGTCCATTTTATAGCCTACTGTAACCGGGTATAAAATGGACTTTTACTCTTTTTTTCTATAACACTATAATGAATTCTGACTTCTGAACAGTAAACTCATAACTATCATCTCTTTAAAAAGAGACCACAGTTATGCATGTAGTCTAAATGGTTGATAAACTG
>NW_015597389.1:0-387 GCF_001515605.1 Sinocyclocheilus anshuiensis | reverse complement strand
GATTATTGAAGTAAATGTCAAAACAACTCAGAAATCATCAGATTTGTATGATGTTTCTGAAAATATTAGTTTTATAAACAATAGTTAGAATAGTTTATATCATTATAAATAAAATTAAACAATCATTTTATAAACACATTTTTTAAATATAAGTTTAAAAGTCGCCA
Source organism: Sinocyclocheilus anshuiensis (assembly GCF_001515605.1). Lineage (NCBI taxonomy): Eukaryota > Metazoa > Chordata > Actinopteri > Cypriniformes > Cyprinidae > Sinocyclocheilus > Sinocyclocheilus anshuiensis. The sequence goes on along the minus strand of NW_015597389.1, from coordinate 220 downwards.
TTTCCATTCATCAAGTATTTCAGTTTATGTATTTTGCATATTGTGCTCAGACTTTTGTGCATCAGTGAAAATTCATCACATTAATCTGGCATCGACTGCTTTACAAAGCAAATCTAACATCTGGAAGCTAATTTGCCTTTAAGGTATGTTTGTTCTTTTATTGATTTGCCATTAAAATTGATTTTGCACAGGGCTGTTTTCTGTTCAGCAGCAGGCAGGT
>NW_015597388.1:0-387 GCF_001515605.1 Sinocyclocheilus anshuiensis | reverse complement strand
AAACCTCACGATTGCTTTGGCCACCCACAGCATGACCAGCAGACGGGGGAGGAGTGTTTTCTGCTTCTGCAGTTCTTTTTACTTTCATTAGCAGCCATTCATGCAGTAACAGTCTATAATCAATCTATAATGTCCCATCTGTTTACCTCCTCTTTGTTCCATTCAGTATTTATAGACGCTAGTACCATTTAAACATCTTAACACTATTTACAGACCACAGTTGAGATGCAGATGCAGGCAGGAGGTGATGAGAAATCAGACGACTAACAGACACACAGGAGGAGATTCTACATGGATATCAGAGTGAAAATCAGATGTTTGAGTTTGTTGTCTAATGTGACACGGCTGTACCTGAAAATGTGTGAAGGATGAAGGAAAAACTGTTAA
>NW_015597387.1:0-387 GCF_001515605.1 Sinocyclocheilus anshuiensis | reverse complement strand
TTAGAAGCTTCACAGTCACCTTGCCCTCTACAAAATCTATTATTTCTTAGAAGTTTTAAGGTAATTAGGGCATTATGTAATAACAGAATTGTATGTAATACGTGGCAGGCCTACTCTATTATACGTAAGATAGAGGGCAGGGCTGACTTGTCTTCTTCTATAACCCCCATTTACAATAACCCAGAGTTTTTGCCTAGTCTCTCAGATTCCGGTTTTAAAACTTGGAACACTTATGGGATATGCAGACTTTGTGATTTGTTTAATGAAGGCTCTTTAATGTCTTTTGAAGATTTGGTTGTAAAATATAAGCTGCCCAGATTTAATTTCTTTAGATTTCTTCAAATAAGGGATTATATTTTTAAAAGTACTACTCTTGTAACTAACTCC
>NW_015597386.1:0-387 GCF_001515605.1 Sinocyclocheilus anshuiensis | reverse complement strand
GGTCACAGGGGAGGGGCTGAAGCGGGACGGACACGACTGAAGGAGGCGGTCCCTGAAGAGTCAACGCCACATATGTCCCAGCTGTCAGAGAAGAACAAACGTCAGTAAAGACACTCCTCACAACTACACAAACTTAGACGTACAACTGCTAGACTCACATTTGATCATCTTCACCACTTCCTGATGAGACATGGACGAAACCAATGAACCATTGACCTGAAAGGCAAACAGAGATGACAAATATAAGATTAGTTATTAATTCAATTACAATCACTTTTGTTTCATGCGTGATTGAGAATACCTTAATGATTCGGTCTCCTTCCTGAACTCCAGCCTTGACCGCCGCTCCACCTGTGAGGACAAAGAAAGCAGGTTTGATTCTGATAG
>NW_015597385.1:0-387 GCF_001515605.1 Sinocyclocheilus anshuiensis | reverse complement strand
TAATATACTGTATATATATATATATATATATATAAACAAAGAATGAGGTATCAGGCATTAAACTCTTTCTTATTGCATCAGGCATTAAAATCGTCTAATTGTAAACTTTATTTTAAGCAAAGGGAAGGTGTTGCTGCATATTGTAAAAAGAATAGAAGGCAAGAGGAACCACAAAGCTAGGTTTAAAGCAAGATAAAGATCTTTACTAGCTAAAAAGATAATTTAATGGGATGTAAATTAATTTATCAACCACTAAGGATATGCTTTAATGAGCTGCATTTGAAATAATAAGTTGCTTTTGAAATAATAGTCCTGCATTGTTCATTTTCTATTTGCATGCATTTTTTGAAAAGCATGTTGAATTAATGAAGTTGATGATACATAAAA
>NW_015597384.1:0-387 GCF_001515605.1 Sinocyclocheilus anshuiensis | reverse complement strand
GACCGCACGCATACGCCCCTCCTCCTCGACCAGCTGGCAGTTCACCAGGGTCACCAGCTTCCTCTGCATGGGTCTACTGAGCGTGCTCTGACTGAGGGTCACTACACCTGTGTGGGAGAGGAAAATCCACACTATATATATATCATTTTTGTCCTGAGTAGCACGAGTGCAAATGTGAATCAGCCGTTTGAACGAATGTAATAACTCAATGACTCAATAAGACATTTACCGCCACCTACTGGCAGTTTTAATTTCTTATTTAGAGTATCATTTCATTTAAAAAACATTCTTTCAAATTTCCATAATCATAAAAAACAAGTCCAGTTAATTTGCATTCATGCTGCCCCTGAGCTGCAATAAACATATATATACTGTATATTCAGTATA
>NW_015597383.1:0-387 GCF_001515605.1 Sinocyclocheilus anshuiensis | reverse complement strand
GGTTTTTAAAGCGGTAGGGGTGGGATGGGTTTCAGAGTGTGCCATGAAAACAAATCCCTCCTCACCCAATTGGAAATGGGAGGAGTTTTTATTGAGCCGTGATTGAACCAATGACAGCTCAGCGCCGGGAAATACAGCAGTGAAACACCAGGGGCTGTGGTGCTGAGCAACTATTGCAGGGTGTGAGACTAGAAATGTGTGTGTGCATGAGAGCATCTCTGCATCTGTCCCGATCCGAGCTATTGTGTGTGTGTGTGTGTGTGTGTGTATGTGTGAGCGTGGGGGTGCGTAGGTAGACATCAGGGGTGTGTGTGTGTGTTTGCACATGTCTGATATTTCCAACACAACCAGAAGAGGATAAACCAAAAGTCCTGATTGTTGTCACTT
>NW_015597382.1:0-387 GCF_001515605.1 Sinocyclocheilus anshuiensis | reverse complement strand
GACCATCTCACACAGATGACATGCTGCATACGTTTGGTGTGGTACACCTCCCTGAGGATTGTGGGAAATCACATTGAAAGCCACAAACGTACTCCATTTACTTTTTATTGCATAAACAATACATTGGTACACATTTTTTCCAATAAATATTTGCCAATTTATTTGAAATAGAAATTAAGCAAGGATGCATTTCTATTTCAAATAAATGCTGCATATTTTATAGATTTTTAACTGAGCGAGTAACATTGGGAAACATATTCTCTGACATTATTTTAACTTATTATATTTAGTTGCACATTGTAACATATTTAGATTAGCATTTGATTTTTATTGTATCTTCAATATAAAAGGTCAAGTTTGGTGTATTTTTTGTAATATATATATATA
>NW_015597381.1:0-387 GCF_001515605.1 Sinocyclocheilus anshuiensis | reverse complement strand
TTATTTCCGAATTCGCCATTGGATAAAAAAAAATCTCCAATAAATCATGAAATAGTAGTTGTGACTGGCAACGCTACGCTTCTGCTCTCGTGCAAACTTCGCGTCTCCGCCAAACGTTTCGATAAGAGTAATCAATGCGAGAGACTCGAGAATAGATGGGAAGTGCCCAGGTGGTGCAGTGAGGCAAAACTACTGACCTGTTCAGGAGTTCAAGTGCAGATCAGTTTCATCTGTAAATAGACAATTATAGTTTTGTCTTTGTTTACTTAGTTAAGTATTAAACTGCTAGCATCTGTTAGTAGTAGCAACACATTACTCATCACTCATCACTCAAAACACTTTATGCTAAAGGACATCATTATTATCTATTGTAATGTTACAGTAGTA
>NW_015597380.1:0-387 GCF_001515605.1 Sinocyclocheilus anshuiensis | reverse complement strand
GCATGGTAACAAAGTAACCTTAACTCTAATTAAATTTGCTAATGTTCAGCACAATTCATTCTCCTTAATCAAGCTCTGCTGTTATCAGGACTGTAACCGATAGTACAGAATCTCTAAATTAAGGTTAACTTCGCATCCATTGCCTTGAGCAGCCACATTATTGATAGCTATGAGCATCAATTTGGCATGAGTATTAGTGTTTGTTTAGGACGAGTTATCCTGTGATGGGCTGATCTATTAGCGTAGCAGGCAGTGTAAACACAAAATTGCCTGCCACCTTACTTCACCCCCAACAGATCCATACCGGGAGGCAGGGCACCGAGGCCTGATTACGTCTAATTCTTTGTTCCATTTTCTGTGTCAAACTTAATCACATTAAATGTGTGT
>NW_015597378.1:0-387 GCF_001515605.1 Sinocyclocheilus anshuiensis | reverse complement strand
AATTGACACTTATGACTGGTTTTGTGGTCCAGGGTCACAAATATGCTAAAGAGTTCCCCTGCCACAATTTATCTGCACAAAGCTGTTCTGAAAACAGGCAAAGAATTGTATTATAGGCAAGAAATGAACGCATTGTATTTTCTGATAAACTATTAAATTCCATAATGACTTGAATTTGAATTATTGTCAGAATAATGCATTTGCAATCTTTATATTTCCTGTTTTACCTTGTCTATGTTCAGTGGAAGGACAAACCGTTGACATGTTGGTCGAGAGAAGTCCTTGTTGGTCTCTATAAATTTGTCAACATCTTGCTTCATGTTGTGTATATAGAACATATCATATAGATTGCTGTCCTGGTATGTGATCAGGTCAAAGACAACATGG
>NW_015597377.1:0-384 GCF_001515605.1 Sinocyclocheilus anshuiensis | reverse complement strand
AGAGAGAGAGAGAGAGAGAGAGAGAGAGAGAGAGAGAGACTATAATTTTAATGTAGGCCTATTTATTTATTTAATTTGCGTTTACTTAAAAAAAGTATGAATTGCGTTATTTATTTGCTTTGCTGCAGTCTTAGAGATACGTTCTAGCGCAAACAAGTTCTTGCATTAAGTCCTCATAAACATTCAGTTCCAAAACTTATTACTTAATCGTTTTATTTTGTGCTGTTTTGCACGCAATGTCTCTTTATGTAAACATGTTGTAATTTTGTCGAATTATGTAACTTAATTTTTAATGCAGTTTGCTTTCACGAGATTGCACAAAAACATTGTTATTTCCCTTTAACACACACACACACACACACACACATATATATATATATATAT
>NW_015597376.1:0-387 GCF_001515605.1 Sinocyclocheilus anshuiensis | reverse complement strand
CCGACGGTAGCTGTTCGCATTGCAGCCTGTCTGACAGACATTTCTGGATGGATGCAGGACCATCACCTTCAACTCAACCATGCTAAGAGAGAACTGCTCGTGGTCTCAGCCAACCCAGCACTTCATCACAACTTTTCTATACAGCTAGGATTATCAACCATAGCTCTTTCCAGGACAGCCAGTAACCTTGCAGTTGTGACTGATGATCAGTTAAGCTTCACAGACCATATTGCTTCTATGGCCCGATCCTGCAGATCTGCCTTATACAACATTAGGATGATTAGACACTTCCAGACTGGACTACTGTAATGCTCTCTTGGTAGGCGGTCCTGCATGTACTAGCAAGCCTCTGCAACTGATTCAGAATGCAGCAGCAAGAGTGGTCTT
>NW_015597375.1:0-387 GCF_001515605.1 Sinocyclocheilus anshuiensis | reverse complement strand
TATGAGGCTGAACGGATTAGACGTTCACATTCCTAAAAACATCCACACCCTTGTCTTTATTATACGAGGAAATTGTGGTAGCCTTTTTTACAGTCTTGTTCTACATTTAAGCAAATAGAACCCCAAAATCTGTTTTATTGTTTTCCAAAATCCATGTTTAAATTTTTCTGGGATCTGTTTTAATGGTTTAATACAATTCTGATAATCAAAGTGGATATCAAATCAGCTGAATTCATAAACCTTTAAAAATGTAGCCATTTATTAACATTTTAATAAATTATGTTGACGGCAGCCATTGACTTCCTTAGTATGGAAACAAATACTATGGAATGGCTACCATCCACTGTTTGGTTACCAACATTCTTCAAAATATCTTCTTTTGTGTTC
>NW_015597374.1:0-387 GCF_001515605.1 Sinocyclocheilus anshuiensis | reverse complement strand
AACATCAAAATAATCCACACCACTCCAGTCCATCAGTTAACATCTTTTTAAGTGAAAACTTGCATGTTTGTAAGAAACAAATCCATCAAGATATTTTAACTTTTAAACTGTTGCGATTGGCCAAAATATGAGTTCATAATTGATAATAACGCTCCCCCTGGTGAAAAAGTCCATCCTCGGTTGTCTCTCACATCAAAATCCACCCACATATTTGTTTAGAGTTGTTTTGGACTGTTTACTGATCTGTGCAGATTTCTCTTCTAATTCAGACAAAATTACTTTTTCACTGGAGAAAGCACTATTATGGATAGATATGGAAGCCCGTTTCCGCCACTGAATAAAAAAAAAATAAAAGAGGTAATTGCGACTTTTTATCTCACAATTCTG
>NW_015597373.1:0-387 GCF_001515605.1 Sinocyclocheilus anshuiensis | reverse complement strand
AACGAGAGAAAAGAAACTACTAAAAGAGAACAATGCCTTCAACGGGTCTTCCTTCGTTCTGCAGTCCATGATGAGTGGACAGTACTGGCCGGAGGGCGATGAGGTTTACCATGCTGAAATCACAGTGCCTGTTCTGCTGGTTCACGGCATGTACGACAAGTTTGTACCAGTACTAGAGGACCAACGTATGGCAGAGGTACAATTATTTTATGTTCCAAGCTTTGGGCCTCATCCATAAAGTTGTTTATGTTTTAGTGGCAGTTGACCACAGATACTGGTGTGCGCAAACATATCACAAACTTTTTACTCCTGTGTTCACATTCTTATAGATCCTCTTGCTGGGGTTCCTGAAGATCATTGATGACGGAAGTCACATGGTCATGATGG
>NW_015597372.1:0-387 GCF_001515605.1 Sinocyclocheilus anshuiensis | reverse complement strand
TAGTTAAGAAAAGAGTATTAGAGTTGTTTCGTCCTATGCTGAAACATAGCAAAAGGCCAATAAATATATCAAGCTCTGTTATACAGATATGATGGATTGTGAAGCAGCAGCAGCTGATCAGCTTGCCAATAAGCTTAAATCTTAGTGGTTTCCCAGTTATTTTATAGCGTGAAGGAAAATAAGATTCAGAACCTATAAATAAATACATACACACGCACACACGGGTATATAGGGGTGAATTCAGGGTGATCGGGACACGTTTTGCCAGTGAGATGAATTGGAAAAAGTGTCCCAATCAACCTATATATATGTATGTATGTATGTATGTATGCATATATGTATGTATGTACACTCTAAAAAATGCTGGGTTGTTTCAACCCAACTTTG
>NW_015597371.1:0-387 GCF_001515605.1 Sinocyclocheilus anshuiensis | reverse complement strand
CATGTCTTCCCTAGTGGAAGAGACAAATGCATTGTGATAGGCTGGTAAGCCTCATAGGAGCTGATTTATTTCCACAGACGGTGTGTAGGGCTGTGACACACTCATGCACAGACACACACATACACATGGGCCTACTCGCAGTGACTTAGATAAACACATGCATAGAAATACATATATGAAGTATTTGAGAAAAGCAACACTCACATAACGAATATGAATTATCGGAGGCGTGTAAAAAACGGTCTGTAACAAAGATATAGATCTTCTACGGATCTGTTTTCACGATTCTTTCCCTTTCCTCTCGCCGTCTCCTTCATCATTAATCTCTCTGTAGGTCTCTGACTCGCTTTCTCGCTCTCTCTCCTCGCTCGCTGCCAAAATTTGCTG
>NW_015597370.1:0-387 GCF_001515605.1 Sinocyclocheilus anshuiensis | reverse complement strand
GATATAATAACAGCTAGCGCTCGCAGCCTCTGCGGTTCCAGTACAGGGCCTTCGTCGAATACGAACCACCCCATTCAAAGGTCATGTAAATGAGAGCATCGGTCTGGAGCTAGCAAGGACCTGCCAATGGAGGAGGAAAATTGTGTAATTGCTGCTTGTGAGACTGATTCCTGACATCCGGTCATACCTGAGTGGCTGTTTCTGTAGCTGAGACCCTTATTCCGATCATTGGCATTCTGTGGGTGGATTGTGGAAGAGAGTTGTGTGCTCTGAAGCACACAGAAACATGTCATAGGAGAGTTGTGGCTGTTCCTATCAGACATGTGTCACAGTGTAAAAGCGCTCTTTGTCACTCAACACAAACCCCAGACTGAGTGGCTGCTCAGG
>NW_015597369.1:0-387 GCF_001515605.1 Sinocyclocheilus anshuiensis | reverse complement strand
TCCAGAGCGCCATCTAGTGCCCGCTCCTCCAGAGCGCCCTCAAGTCCCCGCTCCTCCAGAGCGCCCCCCAGGATTCCTAGATTTCCTTAAGGGGGCATATACCCGTGGCCGAGTCAGCCAAGACCACGGAGGATCCGCCATGGCCTCCTGAGTATCCTGATCCACCATGGCCTCCGGAGTCTCCTGATACGCCCTGGAGGCTCTCCATGTCCCTGTTCCAGTCCTGAACCAGCCTCCGGGGTGCCCGCCATCCGGGAGGGGGGCGATCTGTCACGTGTATGTCCCTATTTGGTTTTTCCTGTTCCTGTCCTCGTCATGTGAATTAGTCTCCGGTTGTGTTTGATTAATTAGTTCGTATTGTTCCCAGGTGTGTCCCATTAGTTTCTG
>NW_015597368.1:0-387 GCF_001515605.1 Sinocyclocheilus anshuiensis | reverse complement strand
TCAGCAGGAACAGATGAGGGCTCGGGAAGACAATGGCCTACAAAACCCGCCTGTGTGTTTGTAGTGTTTTATGTGCATGGGTGTTTCTGCAACTCTCATGTCCCAGGGGTTGAGTTTTATTAAAACTAACAAATAACAGAACTTTTTTTTTTTCTTTTTATGAAGATCATTAAAACTTGTGTAAACTTTACCATACCAACATCGTTTATTTTTTGCTTTTAAATAATTTTAGTAAATTTTATTATTTCTTATGATTGTCCCTTTAGCTGTGGCATCATTTCCATAACAACCAACAATTTTACCCCTAAAAGTTTTTTTTTTCTTTCTTTTTCATTAAGGGCACTGTAATGTGGTGTTTGGGTTTTGTTTCATGTTCATGTTTTCATG
>NW_015597367.1:0-374 GCF_001515605.1 Sinocyclocheilus anshuiensis | reverse complement strand
CACACACACACACACACACACACACACACACACACACACGTCTACCTGAGGGACAGTAAGACCAAACGCTCAATCACACAAAGGCAAACGCTGGATCCCACCCGGGTGAGATGGGCGGCACTGCTGTCAATCATCAGGCTGGAGGCGGAGCCTAAGGGGGCGTGGCAGCTACAAACCGTCCTGCAGTTCTTTCGCTTTAGTGAGGATGGCATGAACATCAGAGATGGGATAGTCCTGAAGAACAGCAGAACACATGTTAGGAGTGTGTGTGTGTGTGTGTGTGTGTGTGTGTGTGTCTGCCTGTGAGTGTGTGTGTGTGTGTGTCTGTGTGCGTGCGAGTGTGTGTATGTGTGAGTGAGCGACTGAGTGTGTGC
>NW_015597366.1:0-387 GCF_001515605.1 Sinocyclocheilus anshuiensis | reverse complement strand
GGGCAAAGCTGCACACTCTCTGTGTGCTCACGGAGGGAAAAGGCCACAAATCATTGATTCTGTGTCACTGAAACATTCCCACAGGATCGAATGCCCTATTTAGAGAAGACACCAAATGAGTTGAGGGCAATGCTGGTCAATTTTGCTCAGTGATAAATCAAGAGAAGTCAGGATATTTAATATTTATGTTCTGTTTAGCATTTTTTAAGGTTTACAAACTATATTTTGCTTTTTTTCCCACAAAACTGTTAAGATGCTAATATTCAAAACATTCAATGTGATCCGCAACTACTAAAACAAAACTGCTTCTACCCGACCTGACCCTTAAAATGGCTTTCATTGTTGTTACCTAATGTCGTGAGATTGATTCCCTTGTATTAAATAATG
>NW_015597365.1:0-387 GCF_001515605.1 Sinocyclocheilus anshuiensis | reverse complement strand
TAATTTGTTGCTTGTAAAAATAAAAATCTCTTGAAAATGCACTTGGATGACTACATGGGAATGTTTAATTTGTGTGAGCGGTTAACTTTGTAGTGGGATCAAGAGCATGTAAGTTACGGGAATGTGTGCGAATAGCGTGTATGTTCATCCTGGCATGTGCATGAAAGCAACAACTTTCCACAGCTGCTCACTTCGTCTCTGCACGCACGTGTGTGTGCGTCCCTTCTCTTCACCTTCAGAGGGAAGGACACACATTCCAGCGCTGCTTCCTGACTCTGGCCCTGGGCGATGCTCGGCCGGAGCTGATAAGTGACAGGGCCCCCAGCCTCCGCGCCACTCAACCCCCCTCCCCACCTCCCCCTCTCCCCCTGGCAGCCGTGACCCCCC
>NW_015597364.1:0-387 GCF_001515605.1 Sinocyclocheilus anshuiensis | reverse complement strand
CAATTTCCTCAGGCTCACTGTACTGCAAATTATACCAGTTCTTGTGCTTTCCAGTAGCCTTTCCTGCTCGGCTGAGGATTTTTCCAGTGTGGGTTTGTCCACTTTGATTGTCTGTGTATTTCACCATTTGGACAATTTTTAGTCTTAGGCCTTCACAGCTCATGGATGAGTGGGTTTGTGTCGTCTGGGATTGATCAAGATTATACCCTCCTGGCAGCACTGATGCAGGAGGTTCACTGTCATCTTCAGCATTAAGAGGTTCATCGTTTGCTGGTGCCACTTCATCATTTTCACTTTCAGTGTCACTGAGATCTGCTGCTGGTGTGACTGTGGGATTTTCATATGTTTTCATTTGTTCCCTTTCTGTCTTCTCCAGTTTTGTTTGTG
>NW_015597363.1:0-387 GCF_001515605.1 Sinocyclocheilus anshuiensis | reverse complement strand
AGAAATGGAACGTACATAAGATAGGTTCAGATAGGTTCAGAAGGACAGAAGTTCAAATTCTGATTCAAAATGAACACACGGAAAATCCAACATCTGGAACAGAAGCAACATTAGCCACCCTGGATTCGAACCGATGACCTTTGGGGTACAGTGCCAGAGGCTTAGCAGAGTGCACCACTTAGTTGACGCACGCTCAACATGCTGCAGAAGAAGTGTTAAGGTGTGTTAACTTACAACCTTAGGGGTTCAGGGACAGAGGCTAAGCAGAGTGCGCCACTCAGTTGACACACACTCAACATGCTGCAGAAGAAGGGTTAAGGTGGGAGAATTATCTCACAAAATCGTGACTTAGCATTTTACACAAAAGCACAATTGAGATCCTCAGAT
>NW_015597362.1:0-387 GCF_001515605.1 Sinocyclocheilus anshuiensis | reverse complement strand
GGGGCAAAAACAAAAGTGTTGCGTTTATTATTTTGTTCAGTGTAATTCAGCATTATCATAAATATTATAAATGTCATTCAAAATTAGATGTGGGTAAAACACACTAACTATACAGCTACATTTGATCCACATTATCATTCCACATTATCATTAACCATATTTTGGGGATAAAAACGTAACTTAATCTGACAAAACCTCCTTATGGGTATATCCTCAATGTAAGTAATTAAGTAAGTAAATAAATTAATAAAGTAAGTGTGTGTGTGTCTGTGTGTGTGTGTGTGTGTGTGTAAGCAAGCCAATGAAAGCAAGACTAAGATAATTTCTGTTCAAAGCTTCCTGGTGACAAGTGTTTTGGCCAAGCAAGAGTTTCTGGAAATACCAGCT
>NW_015597361.1:0-387 GCF_001515605.1 Sinocyclocheilus anshuiensis | reverse complement strand
TTGAAAATGTAGGAGATGCTGGCAGCCAAAATCACAAAACACACACAGTGAAATTTGGGGACTTTTCTGTCCCTGTATGCAAAATGCATCACTATTGCTCAGGGGAGAGTGGGGTCTCCATTACAACATCAGGGCCTCATCTTGAATTAATTGCAACCTGGCTGTACACAATTTCATAAATGTTTTATGGACATTTGAACATGAACAACAGTCTTCTGAAGTAAGAAGATGAAGCAACAGAGGAGTCCATCCTGTGTTATTGTCAGTTTCTTGATGTCTTTATGGGGGGTTTGTCACTTTATGAAACTTTTTTGTTTGTTTGTTCAGTTGTGCTCAACTATTATCACAAATCATGTACAAATCCTAATGTTCTGTGTTTCTGTCCCT
>NW_015597360.1:0-387 GCF_001515605.1 Sinocyclocheilus anshuiensis | reverse complement strand
TTACATTTTTATTACTATATTTACTTTTTCTTTACTTTTTAATTGTTTATTATATATTTACTTTAATGATTAATTTATTTAACTAGTTAAATAAGAAAATATGATTATGTATATATTAAAGATTTTTCTTGTCTTTCTTCTCTGTTCCTCTCTAAATAATATTGAATATAATAATGTAACATTGATTTCATATATCCAGGATCACGGGACTTGCTGCGCTGAACAGTCTCTATTGTATGAAGTGCTATAAAACTAAAACTGACTTACTAAACTGGATTTTAGACAATTAAACACTTAAACAACAGTTGCACGTCACACCTCTGTTTATCAGTTTGCACTGAATACCAGTAGCTGCTCGCATTAAATTCAAGGCATTAATGTTTGCCT
>NW_015597359.1:0-387 GCF_001515605.1 Sinocyclocheilus anshuiensis | reverse complement strand
GTTCCCACAACTTAATAAATTCACTCATTTTAATAAATCGTGGCCACATTGTACTAATTCATTCCCTTGTTTTAAATTAAATAAAACAAGGGAACGAATTTGTACAAAGTGGCCATGGTTTGCTAACACAAGGGAACGGATGAGTCCAACATGGCCACGATTTACTAAAAATGATGGGATTATTTCTTAATATGTGACAACGAATTCTTAAAGGGGACATTGGATACCCATTTTCCACAATTTGTTATGCTTGTTTAGGGTCTTCATGAAATGTCTGTAACATACTTTGTTTAAAAATTCCTGAGTGGTCATGTAAAACACCACCCTTTTTACCTTGTCAACAACAGCTCTGTTCACAGCGACCCATTTCGGTGCATGTCTCTTTAA
>NW_015597358.1:0-387 GCF_001515605.1 Sinocyclocheilus anshuiensis | reverse complement strand
CAGTGCTACGCCTAAACAGCCTTTGGGCATGTGTGTTGGTAAAGCATCCACGAAAAACATTCCATGTGCTCATTAAAACATGCCATTCCACATACTTTCATAACGTACAGATGCAGAAATATTAGGAGCGGTATCATAATAAAAACAAAAACACATATATATTGGCACCTGTTCCCAACTCCATCAACTGTAAGAGTGTTCATCAACTCCATATTGTACAACGCAGTTGCTACTGTCATTTATAGTTTAACCTGACACTAAAATATGATTTGTGCAACCCAATGCAGTCATATTTTACTTTTTTTTTTACTTGAAAAACACCAGTTATTTATATAAATTTAGATGCAAATTGCAAGCTAAAGACCATTAGTACAGTATATATATACT
>NW_015597357.1:0-387 GCF_001515605.1 Sinocyclocheilus anshuiensis | reverse complement strand
CATTGTCATATCCATCACCATGCTAAAATCTTCAGAGAGTTGTCACGATTAAACTGGATTTATTCAAGTCAAAATGATTATTTAACATCACTGAACCAACCTACTTACATCAAAACTATGATTTTACAGGTTAAATCAGATAGAAATAGCTCTTTAAGCCAATAACTGCAGGTTACACTCTTAAAAATAGAGATTTCAAGAGGGGGTTTTTCACAGTGGTGCCATGGAAGAATTTTTGGATTCCCCAAAGAACCTTTCAGTGAACAGTTCTTAAAAGAACCATATTTTCTTAGTGTAATGAATATTTTATTAATCTAAAGAATCTTTTTCCACCATGAACCATTTGTGGAATGGAAAGATTCCATGGATGTTAAAGGTTCTTTATGG
>NW_015597356.1:0-387 GCF_001515605.1 Sinocyclocheilus anshuiensis | reverse complement strand
ATGCACAACCTTGTTTGTTTCTCATGCAAATAAATCTACAAAATCTACAAAACGCAGTCTTTGGATCCATGATCATCATCAACAAGCGCGTCGGACAAGTTAGTTTCCTCTACTCAGCCTCTCGGCGGCAAAATTTATGGTTTTCAAGATATTCACGTAATACCTTCAATTAATCGTTTATTCAAACCTCTTTCAGCAGCTGTCCTGGTACGCACATGATGGACAGGAGTCGTAGTCTCATATTCAATTTTAATTCAGTCATTCAGCGGTTTTCTGATTTCAGAGTTACAGTTATTTACAAAGAGCCTTCAAGTCATCTCCTACAACAGATGTAATCCATGTTTTGAGAGCCGAGTCAATCTCTCACACGCTTTACTGTACATACTA
>NW_015597355.1:0-387 GCF_001515605.1 Sinocyclocheilus anshuiensis | reverse complement strand
CACACACACTCTCTCTCTCTCTCACGCACACACACACACACACACCGTCATGAATCCGTCCAGCAGGCCCGAGTCAGGTTTGGGCGGAGCCTGCAGTCGCTCCATTGACCATTTCTCGATGATGGATGACACCTGCGGACTCTCCGTGTTCAAGATGCGGAAACCGGTCATATTCACTCCGCTGAAGCGATACGGCTCCATATCCAGAGCAAACAGGTCCTGTGGACGAACACACGCTTACCATGACATGTGAAGGCTTCATTTATTTGATCAAAAATACACACATGCACTGTGTGTGAGTGTGTGTCTCTCACCAGAGTTGTAAAGATGTAATGATAGTATTCCGTCACCATTCCCATTGAAAGAGCCTGCGGAAAAATAAAATAA
>NW_015597354.1:0-387 GCF_001515605.1 Sinocyclocheilus anshuiensis | reverse complement strand
TTTTCTTTGATTGGAAATGGCATACCGATAATATAATAATAGAAACGCTTACATGCAAATCATTTATGCATCAAGATATCGTAGCGGTTTTCATCTTAAAAGGGCCCTTCTGTTTGATGAGCAGACCTCATTTCCAGTCCATCCAAAATCCAGCCAGTGATGAGTCACATTTAGAAATGGATCATTTCTTTGGATCCCACAGAAATTGCGATGTCACTGTAGAGAGTGTGACCTGTTTGATGCAACCGAGTTAATAAGATTAGAGTAAGCACTGCAAAGAAACTAGCTTTATTAACCAACACTCGCTTTTTGATGTCACAAATTGTTCTTGTTCTGGCAGCTTTCATTCACCTTCATAACATTCGCTGCTTTTGTTCCTTACCGAGA
>NW_015597353.1:0-387 GCF_001515605.1 Sinocyclocheilus anshuiensis | reverse complement strand
GATGTTTATTAGATGTCTTTAAGATGTTTATGATTTAGAATGTGTACGTAAAACTGACATCTTACAGACGTCTGTCAGATGTTTGTGCACAGCAGATGCTTTCCAGATCAAGGGATCTTTACCAGACATCTTGCAGACGTGCGTGTGCCATCTGGGAAAAGACACACGAGGTGTGAAAGACAGAAAGAGCGAAAGACAGAGCAGCTCCTGTTAATGTTGAAAGCATGAACTGAGAGAAGAAAGATCTACACTGCAGTCTGAAGTCTGGACACACGTGACTGAATTTGTCTTTATCTTGAAGGGAACTACAAGACTTCTGAAGTCATTTAATAACTTTGCAACAGAATTGATTATTCAAACAAATCTTCGTCTCATTAGCTCTCAAAT
>NW_015597352.1:0-387 GCF_001515605.1 Sinocyclocheilus anshuiensis | reverse complement strand
GAAAGCTCTTATTTAGATGTTTATGATTTATATTTCGTATGTAATACTTTGTATTACATTTAATAGATCACGTTATCATTAAATCCCCTGCAGCTGGTTTGTAAAAGCTGTCATTATTCTCATTTGTTTGTGTTTTTGATGCACTTACACTGCTTTGAGCAGCAGGTGTCGTCCGCGGGTCAGTTAGTGGTTCGAGCACTTCGATACAACAAAGCAATTACTTCCACGGACTCGTTTCTAAAAGCTTTTCTCTGTCGCTACTCGATATACGAGCGATTCACGATATACCGTCTGTTAACTTACCCGTGTGCTGGTGCGCTTTATTCACAAAACATAACGTTCGGTTATACTAAATAAAGTATTACAAAGTTACATTCAAGAATGATT
>NW_015597351.1:0-387 GCF_001515605.1 Sinocyclocheilus anshuiensis | reverse complement strand
TCATCCGACGTGACGTCGAGAGTGACCGACTGAAAGGGAACAAAGGCTCATTTCATAGTAGATAATTAAAGCCAACCTTATAAAGAGTTAAATGAATAGTTCACAAAATAGTTCACTAAATGAAAATCGTTCATTATTTACAAATTTCATTCCAAACTGATAAGCTGGAATTCAGTCGTATTGCTCATTGACAAATTTAAATCTTTCCCTCCACAACTCCTACATCTCATTATTTTGGTGTCAATCATTTGTAATTTTCAGTATTTAATGCCTTCAATTTCTTGTCTGTTCCTCACACAAAACTATAGCATGACTTAAAAAAATGCAAGGAAAATGAAAACAAGTCATGGACTACTTTATACCTGCAGACTTGTTGCCTTAAGAAAT
>NW_015597350.1:0-385 GCF_001515605.1 Sinocyclocheilus anshuiensis | reverse complement strand
AGCATCATTACTCCAGTCTTCAGTGTCACATGATCCTTTTGAAATCATTCTATTATGCTGATTTGCTGCTTTAAGAAACATTTCTTATTATTGTCGTCCTTGCTGAAAACAGTTTTGCTGCCGAATATTTTTGTGCAAACTGATCCATTTTTTTCAGCATTCTTTGATGAACAGAAAGTTGTAATGTAGTTTGTAATGTTACTTATAAATGTATTTACTGTCACTTTTGATCCATTTAATGCGTTCTTGCTAAATAAACGCCCGTTCACACAAAGAATGCTAATTATAACAATAACTATTTTAGCATGGTAAGGTTCTGTTCATTATTAGCACACTGCAGTTTTGTTGTCTGCCACTTTAAATGCTTGAGCTCTTTAAAGCAGGA
>NW_015597349.1:0-387 GCF_001515605.1 Sinocyclocheilus anshuiensis | reverse complement strand
ACACAGTCGGCGAAGTTGGGAAACATGTCAACATTTTTATTAATCCGCTGATCACGCCAAAGATTCAGTTTGCCAACGAATGCACTGACTTTGTCTGAAAAGAGCAAGATGTTGGCATCTCTCCCTTGCATCGATGTTTTCAGTGAATTCAACCTGTCGAAAATGTCTACAAGGTACGACAACTGCGCTAACCGCAGGGGGTCATCCAGGTACCGCACAAGGTCGGACTTCACATTAACAAGAAATGTCTTCACCTCTGAACGCAGTTCGTAGAGGCGATGTAAAACCCGACCTCTGGAGAGCCAGTGAACCTCAGTGTGAAAAAGGAGCTGCTCGTGTTCAGCTCCCATTTCCTGACAAAGCAAGGAAAACAAGCGTGCATTTAAT
>NW_015597348.1:0-387 GCF_001515605.1 Sinocyclocheilus anshuiensis | reverse complement strand
CAATATGAGAAATTATATCCATTATCACAGAGGTGCACAGGACGTGTGGGTTTAATAAATAGCAGCGTCTATCCGAAACGAAGACAAAAACAATGAAGGAATGGCAAGTCTTTTACTCCAGGAATGAATGCTGATAATAGCACAGTGCGAAATGTGTTTGGACTTTATAGATTGATAAGTCAATGACGTTATACAGATTTTTTTGACTGAATTTATTCATTTAATTTTAATAAAAACATTAAAAATATAGTTTATACATACAATGACTTGAATACACCTCTTCTGTGATGGAAAATGTATTCATTTATGTATTATATTAATAGTTTTAGTTATTATTCCTTAGAAAAAAATAAGCAGTCCATCATATTTTATATAGAAAATTTTAAT
>NW_015597347.1:0-387 GCF_001515605.1 Sinocyclocheilus anshuiensis | reverse complement strand
TCATACTTAACGAGATTTGGCTGTAGAGTACCTACTCTTTTAGCGATCGTTAAGTACTTAAGGAAATTAAGTACCTACTCATTGAGTAGGCAGTTTCGGACGCAGCCGTTCACTTAGAGCGAATCGCGAATGTGTGGTTGGGGAAATGCGTGCGATTAGGTGCGTTGGTGTGTTTGCGTGTGTGACTGAGTGCATGTGTGTAAATAACGCTGACCATGAATGGCAGGGAAAAGTTCCGTGGAAGGCAGCGTTTTTTTCCGGAGTAGCAAAACCCAATGGAATGGCGATCTTTTGAGTTTCTTCAACAGTTCATCACACTCTCTGCAGCCGATGGACATTTCAGCACTCACCCCGACCAAATACAGCGTGCGTCTCGCTCCTGCCGAT
>NW_015597346.1:0-387 GCF_001515605.1 Sinocyclocheilus anshuiensis | reverse complement strand
AGTCTTGAACGGACTTGAAGAGGATACTGACAGTTATATTCTTGACTACCAGGTCGGAGGGAGACAGAGAGGATCGGGGTGTTTCCAGGAGCCGGTGTAACAGAGCTGGATGCAGGTAAGTAGATGGAGCACACACACACAGGAACACACGAGGGAACCACAGGTGATCAAGGAGTCGTGGATCAACAGATAAGTAATACCGCATAGGCCACCAGAAGCGATCTTTCAACAGTGAGAGGGTTTGATTGGTCACAGGATGACCAGTGCCCAGGGAGGTGTGCGCTGAATGAATGAGGGGTGTTCGTTGACTGCAGGGAACATAGATGTGACTCGGGGGACACCCCGGCGGAGCAGGATCGGAGACACTGGCTGCTGCGATGTCGTCGT
>NW_015597345.1:0-387 GCF_001515605.1 Sinocyclocheilus anshuiensis | reverse complement strand
GCATGCGGTGTTACTTCATAATGATATCACTGCTATAAAATTAATTTTCTCCTTTCTCAGGGTACTGGGCAATGACATCCTTGGCCTGAAGGTGGCAGGAGAGCCAGTGCTTACCCCCAACGCAGTGTGTTTACGACTGGCAGGCCTGACCAAAAAACAGATGCGTTTGTGTGTGCGCAGCCCTGATGTCACAGCCTCTGCTCTGCAGGGCATTCAGGTTGCTATTCACGAATGCCAGCACCAGCTCAGAGACCAGCGCTGGAACTGCTCCTCCCTGGAGAACCATGGCAAGTTGCCCCATCAGAGTGCCATTCTCAACAGGGGTGAGTTGATGGCAAAAGGGGCATGGGAAGTGCTGAAGTTGAAGTTGTAGAGAGCCAATACAGT
>NW_015597344.1:0-386 GCF_001515605.1 Sinocyclocheilus anshuiensis | reverse complement strand
GTGACAGCAAAGACGCTCACTTTAATTGCTGTAGATTAATAACAATTAGAGATGCTGGGTAGAGCAGAGAACTCGAGATGAGAAACATCACAGCCCTGGGACGACACACACACAGACAGACACACACACACACACACACACACACATGTCCAGCTTTCCTGAACTCTTATTATCTTAATGACATTCATGATCTTCAGATCAATTAGGGACATGAATAAGACAATAATACAGAAAAAAAAGTACTGTGGTGATGGTACATGATGTACATAAGCGCTTTGAGTACCCAGAAAAGCGCTATAAAAATGCAACTAATTATTATTATTATTATGATATAAAGCATTGGTACTTATACATGATGCTGACTGATTACTGTAAAAAGCATTATA
>NW_015597343.1:0-387 GCF_001515605.1 Sinocyclocheilus anshuiensis | reverse complement strand
CGGTGTTTCAGTACTGCCCCACCCCTTGCCAAAGCAGCAAGTTCCATCTGCTCCGGCTGGCGTCAATATTGCCATGTACATTTGAGCTGGATTCAGACCCCAAGAATATTGAACAAGAGGATCGCACAGAACCCTTGCACGCATGGATATTGCAAGACATATTAGAGTGGTAATGTTAATGTTATTGTTGTTTTGTTTTTTTTGGCTAAATCATGTTTTAGGTACGATGTCAACAACCACTTAAAAATAAGTGAAACGTAAATAACACAGACAACAACAAATAAAGCAGCATACTTACAGGCTATGATGCAGATACAGCAGATTGTCCCGACAAAGTGGGAATTGCTCCGTCTTTCAGCAAAAGCTTTTTGGCGAAACCGGCACTGT
>NW_015597342.1:0-387 GCF_001515605.1 Sinocyclocheilus anshuiensis | reverse complement strand
CTCTCTCTCTCTCTCACACACACACACACACACACATTAATAGCAGGCCCAGACAATAGGAGGACAGAGTGAAGGTAAACAGGACCTAAAATGTCCACACTTTTATTAGGCCCGGGTCCAGTGGACCCGAACATCCTGTATGTAATATAACTGTGTGTGTGTGGGGGGGGTCATTGAAAATTTGTTCTGATAAATGTTCTTCACGGAAAATGAGCCAAGGCCAATGAGTCTGAGTTTGAAAAAATAATCATTTTTCTTTTGATAAATAGTGAAAACAGGTCCCACAGACCCGAACACCATACAAGAGTTAACTGAAAGATAAAGAGTCCTCATGTACTTATTACATACTGATAAAAAATGTATAGCCTTAATGCACTGTAAGTCGCT
>NW_015597341.1:0-387 GCF_001515605.1 Sinocyclocheilus anshuiensis | reverse complement strand
GGAGTAAGTGCAGAGGCGTTGTGTGCACTGTGTCAAAATAATGATTATTATAGTTCTAGACTAAATGTGAACATGCATTTTACTCATCTCACTTACACAAAAACAGATTCAGTATTCCTCAAACTGAGTAAAAATAATGAAATGAGGCATATCTGCAATAATTTTAAATGTTAACACAAATCCTTTATGTATTTAATCCCATTTTATTAACCGGTGTCTTTACTGCTGACCTTCGATGATCCAATTCAACCATACTGATAAGCATATACTTTAGATAAACAATATTTGTGTTTCATTTTTTTTAAATTGCTTAAGTGTGTTGAACTTTCTTTTCCTGCGTCTTTTTCTTCATGCAATCCAGAATGGCAGCACAGCTGAAAGGTTTGT
>NW_015597340.1:0-387 GCF_001515605.1 Sinocyclocheilus anshuiensis | reverse complement strand
CTATGGCATCGTGAAGCACCTTTATTTTTAAGAGTGTACCCAGAAATTAAGCACTCGTAATTAGAAATTAGACATTTTAAACTGTGTTGGGAAGGTTACTTTGGAAATGTAATGGGTTACAGATTACAGATTACTATTTAAAATATAATAAGTAGTGTAACTATTTCAATTACTTTAAGGTAACTGTCTGATTACATTTGATTACTTTCTGATTACTTTTCTAAATTTAAATGTTAATCATTTTGAAACATTTAAGGGTTAACCTTACAGCAGCACGCAATACTGAATTCTGTCAGACTTTCAAAATCCTACATCAGTTGAATTAAGATTATAATAATTAAACTTTAAAGCACAGCCACCACAAAATCAGACTTTAGCACCTCTTTT
>NW_015597339.1:0-387 GCF_001515605.1 Sinocyclocheilus anshuiensis | reverse complement strand
CAAAAAGAACCAGGAAAAACATTGGATGCTTATTTAATATACAGTTGCTTTCTTTACAGGACAAAAATATCCATATCTTCACATGACGTTTTAAGGATCAACAGATTTATTTATTATAAAAGTGACCTTGCTTGCCTTAATCTTACAGACTATGAATGCCATTTGAACTGGGTCAGGTTTGAATTTAATTCCTCTCCAAACACATTTATGTATTTATTAAATGCTGTTTTACTGTAAATGCAGCCCTGCTGTTAAAATACATTTAAAAAGCCACAATTACAATGTAAATTCTACAAATGTGCTTTAGTCTTTATTTAGCATTGCAAGAAACAATATTTGTTATATTTTTCAGCACTAAAGACAATTACCAAATTTAAAGGGGTCATA
>NW_015597338.1:0-387 GCF_001515605.1 Sinocyclocheilus anshuiensis | reverse complement strand
AAGAACATTTCTAAATATACTTAAATACTATAAATATTATATATATATATATATATATAAATACACATACACACATATGTATGTGTGTGTGTGTGTGTGTGTGAATTAAATTACACACATTATAAAATACAAGTAATTATATTGCCCCAACAAACACATAAAAGCAAACTTATAATCTCCAGCAATGCATTGTG
The DNA here is from genome assembly GCF_001515605.1 of Sinocyclocheilus anshuiensis. Classification (NCBI taxonomy): domain Eukaryota; kingdom Metazoa; phylum Chordata; class Actinopteri; order Cypriniformes; family Cyprinidae; genus Sinocyclocheilus; species Sinocyclocheilus anshuiensis. The sequence goes on along the minus strand of NW_015597338.1, from coordinate 193 downwards.
GGTAATTTTTTTTGTTTTTGGGGCACATAAAGTCAGCCTAATCAGGGGAGGCAGGACAAAGTCAAAACAAGAGAGGACTAAAACAAAAACACTACTAACCTTTAGTAACTTCCACATCTTTGCGGTTGCCTGCCAGGGTGGTGTAGATCTTCCTAATGAGCTCCATGTTGTTTAGCAGAGAGTTGAAGCCATT
>NW_015597337.1:0-387 GCF_001515605.1 Sinocyclocheilus anshuiensis | reverse complement strand
ATGATGTTCTACAATGTTGTCCGTTGACGTTGTACGTAGTCATGTAACCGGAAATTAAGTAATCATTGTCCCAATGTGCAGTGAGCCAGGGAACTTGCCAGTGACTGAATTAGTGTACACGACATACTGATTCAGGAGCTCGGGAGCTAGGGAGCTGGTTGAGACGCACCCATAGCCTTTTGAAGTTTCATCGTCACATTAACCCATAATTTTTCAAATGAAAAATTTTTATTTATTTTTTTTTTATATTACATTACATTTTATTTTGATGGTACCCTTAGTCTATTGACTCTAAGGAACTTTGCAGCTACATGCCAACTAACTCTCATTTAGAGCATTAACAGACTTAGGTTAAGGTTAGGGTTGGTAGAATAAGTTGACGTACTT
>NW_015597336.1:0-387 GCF_001515605.1 Sinocyclocheilus anshuiensis | reverse complement strand
GTTATTATTTGCTTTAACAATAACATTTATTTATTTTAATAATATTTAAAATATTTAAAATATGTGAGTGTGTATATGTATACATAATGTCATTTAACACAGTCAAATATCGCGCCTTTGAAGTGTGAAAATGGCCTTGGTCTTTTCCTCTCAGTTTCTTTCTTACCAGCATTGTCTCTCTTTTTAGGGAAAAAAAATCCTTCAAGTACCACTTTCTCATCGATTTGTTGCGCTCTCTTTCCTTCATCTGTCTGTCTCTCTGTCTCTGTAGACATTATGCACCTCCATTGAATTTAATTTCACTCTGTTTGTCTGGTTGGTTTCTCTCTCTCTCTGTCCTTATTCTTGCTCCATGTGTCTGTGTTGTAGCCTGCAGGGCAGAGTGAG
>NW_015597335.1:0-387 GCF_001515605.1 Sinocyclocheilus anshuiensis | reverse complement strand
GAGACTTGTGGCTTCCTACAGGAAGAACTTGGTGAAATGTGAGCCGTTTTTGAGTTTCTGCTTTCTGTCTGAAGGAGTTCAGGTTCGGAGCTGCTGGAGGTCACGAGGAGGTCACAGGAGAGCAACCGCTGAACCCTCATTGAACTCTGACCTTTCCCTGGACTCTGTTTGCTGCTGTAAAGCACCTTCGAGCTCTTGGACCCGTCTGATTCTAGCAGCTCGGACCCATTCTCTGGGGAAATGATCAGAAATGATCACTGCAGTTTGTATGTGTAAGATGTGTGCACAATAAAAGGATAAATGTGATGTTTGTGTGCCGTTCATGAACCCCAGATATCATCTGATCTGAGTTCTCCAATCATTTGAGTTTAGTTCTATTCAGTAGTT
>NW_015597334.1:0-387 GCF_001515605.1 Sinocyclocheilus anshuiensis | reverse complement strand
CAATGTAAATCTCTGGGATTTTTACCTGTTTTATCATCTGTCAGGAGAAAAGCAAACCCCTTCTTCAACAAGACACACGATCTGAGGAATCATCCATGTTTATTAATAGTAGTGGTTCTTTTAATCTCAAATCTTCACCTTCTTTCCTGTTTCTCTCTTTTTATCTCTTCTCCTGTCCTGCTTTTGATCTCGTGATTCGTCTTGTTTCTCTCCTCCTCTCAGTTCTCTTCTGCAGTATAGATCACTGCCAGACTCCTGCTGAGGCAGATCTCTACAGGAGCCTGTGCTGCAGACCCAACACATGTGCATGGCAGAAATTCACATCTCTGCATTGCTGCGTACCCTCCAAATGACGTCTGTCTGAGCCTCGGTGTGCAGTTCATTTAG
>NW_015597333.1:0-387 GCF_001515605.1 Sinocyclocheilus anshuiensis | reverse complement strand
CGTTCACTCTCGTGCACCTTGGAAGAATGATGGATTTTCGTACAGGTCTTGCAATATGACAGCCGTTGCTGTCTTTGCATTTCTTCAGGAGAGATAGAACGGCTTTCACTTTTCTAGGGCTAACTTCCAGAGATGAACTCAGTGTGCTCACAAGGAAACTCAAAGGAATCTGCTGGGCTGCATTAGCTTGGACCAATTTCTCAATCACATTAAAGCCGATTATTGGTTTCTCCAATTCACTGGATGTAATGATAATTGGTGCCAGCAAATGTCTGTCTCTTCCTTCAGTCTCAGTATTTCCAGACAGCCAAAACTCCACTTCCATCCAACCTTCATATGGAATGCTTGTCCCATTCGCCGCTGTCAGGTTGAGTTCTCCCTCCTCAA
>NW_015597332.1:0-387 GCF_001515605.1 Sinocyclocheilus anshuiensis | reverse complement strand
AGGGAGTGAGAGAGGAGTGGTTTAAGTAGTGCTGACGACAGGCCTTTGATTCTGAGCATGCCCATTAGAGGGAGCCATAAATCCTGGGCTCTCTGGACTGCCTGTGTCAGCAGTCCATGGAATGAATTGATATTAAACGCGACAAAAAGCCTCTTTAATTCTGCCTCCACCAGCTTCTCTCTCTCTCTCTCTCGCTTCTTCTCTTCCTCTCTCTCTCTCTTTCCCTCCATACCTTCTCTCTGCCTCCCCCTGTTCTGGACGGTAATTGAAAAGAGGGAGGAGAAAAAAAAGCCCAGTGAAGCCAAGCCTGTCATCATAAAAACATCTGCAATTACATCCGCTCTATTCATTATTTATGAAAGTCATTAATTAAATATTACTCACAAA
>NW_015597331.1:0-387 GCF_001515605.1 Sinocyclocheilus anshuiensis | reverse complement strand
CATAATCCAACACCATAATGTTCATAAAACAGTCTAGGGAGTCCAAGAGAAGCACAGTCCAATGAAATTCAAAGTGGCAGACGCAGTTAAAACGCACAATGCACAACGCTACGGAGAGTAGCGGCACACAGACATGTCAGCGCTCACTCAACCGGAAATGAACAAAGTAAACATCCAGCTGACATTCGTTTCTGTTAAATAAGATGAACGCTCTAATCTATGACATTGTGGAGACTGTAGGTGCTTCTCATTTCTTATTTGTGCATCCTCGTTCCCTTTCCTCACTACCTTTCCTCACGTCTTAGCTCCAGCCCTTTAGGATATGAGGGAAGGATGCAAGGGAAGGAAATGAGGACGGAGGAATCAAAGGATGAACACTGGAATATT
>NW_015597330.1:0-387 GCF_001515605.1 Sinocyclocheilus anshuiensis | reverse complement strand
ATTATAATTTATTATTGCTTAGTATTTGAATGTATTGTTTTTATTTATAATAATAATAATAATAATAACAATTATTATTATCATTATTATTATAAATAAAAATAATAGAATGCATACATTAACATACTAAAAATAAAATATCAAATAAACAAATATCAAATACTACACAATATTAATTAAACAGAATTAAATACTACTACTACTAATAATAATAATTATGATTATTATAAATAAAAAAATACATTAAATATTTTGTCTCATCAAAATAGCGTTGCAGGTTTTCCAAGTTTTATTTACCATTCTTTTAAGCACATGCAATTCCCATTGTAACCTGAAGATGTCAGCAGAATACAAATAACGCATAAATCGGTAGTGGACCAAAAATGT
>NW_015597329.1:0-387 GCF_001515605.1 Sinocyclocheilus anshuiensis | reverse complement strand
ATTGATTGGACCAGATTTACATGCTGTGTTTCTTGAATGTGAAAAATCAAAAATTCTTCCTCTCAGTTGCAGAAGAGCCATAATAACGTTATTGCCGAAGAAAGGAGATTTAGGATTCTTGAAAAACTGGCGTCCTATCTCCTTACTAGGAATAGATTATAAGATCCTTTCAAAAACACTAACAAATCGTTTGAAGAAGGTTATGGCTTCTATAATTGATGAAAATCAATCATATTGCATTCCAAGACGTTCCATCTTTGATAACCTTTTTCTGGTGCGTGACCTACTACATCTTACTGAGATATATAAACTTGATGTAGGCCTTTTGTCTCTTGACCAGGAAAAGGCATTTGACAGAGTCGATTATGGATATCTTTTTAATACTTT
>NW_015597328.1:0-387 GCF_001515605.1 Sinocyclocheilus anshuiensis | reverse complement strand
AGTCCTTTGGTTTCCACTGACTGATCAAATTCAGAAGGACATTTCAATACCCAAACATATGAGTTCATAAAAAAATTTGTTGTGTCTGTAACAAATATGAATCAAAGGCTTAGTGTTTTTGTATCATGATTATTATTATTATAAGCTTTGTTATGGTTTGTTCAGTTTACAGTTTCTTTTTTCAAGTTCTTTAAATTCATTCCAGTTGAAGGTAAACATGATTGTAATCGGTTGTTTCCAACACTAATAAATGCTTTGTTCTTTCCTCCAAAACAATACAGTTTCATTGACTCGCACCCACTCACACAGAAAATGCCTAGACTAAACAATGGAAAACAACTCGCATAAACACACACATTCACACCGTCCTTTATCTTTATTACCTTT
>NW_015597327.1:0-387 GCF_001515605.1 Sinocyclocheilus anshuiensis | reverse complement strand
ATCAAGAACACCATCATGAACGGAGTACTGCAGAACACGGAGAACACCACCAAAGAAGCCGAGCCCGACTGCCTAGAGACCAAAGAACTGACCAGCTCGGGCACAAAACCGGGCAAGTCCAAAATGAGGCGGCAGGAGGGCATTTCCAGGTTTTACATCATCCAGGTGGTGTTCAGAAACGCGCTGGAAATTGGCTTTCTGGTGGGCCAGTATTTCTTGTACGGATTCAACGTGCCCGCCGTGTACGAGTGTGATCGATACCCGTGCATCAAAGAGGTGGAGTGTTACGTGTCCAGACCCACGGAGAAAACCGTGTTCCTCGTCTTCATGTTCGCGGTCAGTGGCTTTTGCGTGGTCCTCAATCTGGCCGAGCTCAATCACTTGGGC
>NW_015597326.1:0-387 GCF_001515605.1 Sinocyclocheilus anshuiensis | reverse complement strand
GTTGGGTTTTTATGTTTTATGGGGACTTTCCATAGACATAATAATTTTTTCATATTCTGTACAAACTGTATATTCTATCCCTTAACCCTCACAGAAAACTCTGCATTTCTACATTTTTTTTAAAAATCATCATTTAGTATGATTTGTAAACCTCATAGGGACCAAAAAAATGCCCTCAACATTTTGTCCTCACAACATGGACCATATATGTATAAATACAACAGACCTAGAAAGTTTTCGGATAATATAGTCACACTTAAAAGATTATTGGAGTGCGTTTTACAGGACAATATCATTTTAGCCTCTCTACTTCACAATTTCATGTGTAATTTAACATGTAACTTGCTGTTTCTTTGTAATTATTTGTGAAATTTACTAGGAATTTCT
>NW_015597325.1:0-387 GCF_001515605.1 Sinocyclocheilus anshuiensis | reverse complement strand
TGGCATTTTGCTCATTTCACTTGAGAGCTGGAGGTCAAACCATTAACTTTTTGGTTACAGCAATCTATTTTCATGTGTAATGTTTCTGTTGCCCCTTTGTAGGGCAATAGTGGTGTTTAGAGGCAGGTGGCTCAGTGAGCAAGAACATCAGGCCTCAGAATTCTCAAGGGCCGCTTCTTCTGTGCTTTGAGCAAAACACTTAACCCCAGGCTATAAACCTTCCCTCCACCAGTTTATCACAAGAATTAGGCAAGGAGGAGATGTGCATTTTCTTAAACTATGCATTAGTGGTTCTATGTCTGCCAGCTCCAGCGTTTAAAACTCTGACTCGCTCTTTTAAAATTCAGTAGCCTATATCAAAGCATACACACACTATTTCCATGTATT
>NW_015597324.1:0-387 GCF_001515605.1 Sinocyclocheilus anshuiensis | reverse complement strand
CTCAAATAAAAGCCTACCTCAAAGTAATCACTTTACTGCTGTAGTGTCTAATGATGCTACTTAAGATTTTTCTTGTATATAGTTCAAATTCTTTTAGATGTCAGGCATCACATGCATTCAAAAATCAAAAGTCTATTTCTATTTTTGCAGACGACTAAGCAACTATTCTAGTGGTATCTAGATTGTAATTATTTAACTATATATTTAATTCCAATCAGCTGATGAGTCGAGAACAGTCTTTAACCAAACTTTAATGAAATGGAAAAAGATAGAATTAGTTAAAGAAAAACTCAACTCAAATATTCGCTGTATTTTTAAAAGCAACCCATTCTTTCATGTGTAACTAATCATTTTTAAATGTAGTTTTACATTTAAATATGTTAATTT
>NW_015597323.1:0-387 GCF_001515605.1 Sinocyclocheilus anshuiensis | reverse complement strand
ACCACCTCCTTCACCATAATATACCTTCGCAGGGAAATTATAACTGGCCGTGAGTCACCATCATTATCAAGATATGGGGCTTTTCAAACACGAGCTGAGCCGTATTGATTTGTGCATGGCTGAAGAAATGCCTCTTTCTTTGGGGTGGGTGGCGGGTGTTTTGTTTACCTCACAGTCACTGTAATAGACAGAAAAGAGATACAGAATCAGGTATTACACTTTGGTTTTAAATACTTGATTATATTTTATTATCAATAGAACTGCCACTTGAATGCATTAATGTTTGTATTTGTGGGTTCACTGTTATATTTTCCTCAACTTAATTGAATACTTTTATTATACTTTTTCAATCCAAAAATGCTTAAAACTGATTTTAATAATTGGAAA
>NW_015597322.1:0-387 GCF_001515605.1 Sinocyclocheilus anshuiensis | reverse complement strand
CCTGCCTGTGTTCTGACCGTGTTTATAAATAAAGCTTGCACATGGCTCCTCACGCCTCACGCCTCGTCTGCCCCGTTACTCACAGACCCCCACACTAATCTGTCGGACACCATAATAAATGCATTTGGGCTTTAGATCATGCGTCAGACATACATTTGCAGAAAGTATTTGCATTTTAGTTCATAACTCAGGAACCATGAGAGCTAGAATCATTTGTTTATTTATTTTAAAGATCACAAAGGGGGTCACATCTGAATTTTTATTTTCTTCACACACACTCACATACAGATTTATTTGATTTCTTTCCCAAATTGCGTTGACTGCTCTAAATTATGAGACACTAATGTTTCAGGAGTTTAGGACACATGCTTATTCAATAACTGTTTC
>NW_015597321.1:0-387 GCF_001515605.1 Sinocyclocheilus anshuiensis | reverse complement strand
TTATTGCATTTTACAAAATGTCCCAACTTCTCTGGAATTGGGGTTTTAATAATATAATATAATATAATATAATATACGATTCAAAAGTTTGGGGTTTGTGAGTTGTTTTGATGTTTTTAATGTTTTGCCCATGTGTTTTTATCTCTTATGCATCTATTTGATCAAAAAACTGTGAAATATATGTATTTCATGTTATTTAAATATTTTAAATGATTAATTATTAATAATTGATTACAATTTAAAAGAACTGTTTTCTATTTTAATATATGTTAAAATTTAATTTATTCCTCTAATATGCTCATTTGGTCTCAAGAAATGTCTTATTATTATCATTGTTGAAAACAATGTGCTGTTTAATATTTTTGTGCAGACCTTGATACTTTTTTT
>NW_015597320.1:0-387 GCF_001515605.1 Sinocyclocheilus anshuiensis | reverse complement strand
TCACAAAATATGTTTTGGTTCCCACACAACAATGCCCTCCTACACATGTGAAGACTGGCAGAGGAACCTGCTGCCTTGCAAGCACTTCTGTGCTGTTTTCAGCATGGTACAAGGGTGCAGCTGGGAGAAATTAGGAGTCACCTATAGGGATAACCCCCTATTTTCTTTGGATGTGGTGTGTGTAAGGAGTTCCACTCCTCCCCGAGACAGCAACACCCCTCCCAGAGACAGCAGCAGCATTCCTCGCAAAGACATCAGCAATCCTCCCAAAGGCAACAGAAAGACAAAGAAAAGGCAAAAGTGTGGGAGCTTACTGCGTTCAATTTCAGATCTCACTTACCATTTACAGGATGAGCCATTTCTGGACTCCTTGACTGTTCGACTGAA
>NW_015597319.1:0-387 GCF_001515605.1 Sinocyclocheilus anshuiensis | reverse complement strand
TGAAGGATCATGTGACACTGAAGACTTGAGTAATGGCTGATGAAAGTTGTGTCATGTTTACTTCAATGCGTTAGTAATTAATTGTAAATTGTATAAATTTCTAAGTGTAAATTGATTCTACACTATTTTTCTTTTATATCACTGCTTACTAACATTTAAAAATACTTTAGAAAGTCATCAGAATCACAGTAATGTGGTGTGTCTAGCTTGCAGAAACAGGCAAAAAGACTTTATAATAAAATAATATAATACCTTTTTTACCTTCAATATATTGATATAATTATTTATTATTAATTATTTAACCTTTTTGCTCTGAGAGATATACTGGAGTAAAAATGTAACAACTAGCCCCAGTCTCATAATTAAATGTCAGAAAGGATTTTTTTT
>NW_015597318.1:0-387 GCF_001515605.1 Sinocyclocheilus anshuiensis | reverse complement strand
AGCGCAGATCCAATATTTACTCTTAAAGCTGAGACAGAGTTGGCTCTCCGCTGTCTGTGCTCCAGTGTTCCCGCCTGAAGACCAAATCAGACAAATAGATTGGGAATTTGAACTTTTTCAGTGTTCGAAAATAATAGTGCATTATTGGAATACATGTCTGTTCATGTGTTTTTAAAGAAGAAGAATATGAAGATGTTGATGTTACTTACTTTTGAAGTCAAATAAGTAAGAAATAATGTACAGTCCGTAATGGTGTACAGTACATTGTACAGATTATCTTGCCAAATATATATAAAATAGACATGAAATGTTGATTTGAGCTTAAAATTATTTTGTTAAAAAATAATTATATAGGAATAAAAAGGCTTTTTCTAAATCAATATTTTT
>NW_015597317.1:0-386 GCF_001515605.1 Sinocyclocheilus anshuiensis | reverse complement strand
TGTTAAAGTTGCCACAGTCATTGCATGCTTTGCATGTGCTGCCCATTACCACCCCCCCACCCCGCCCCCGGAAAAAAGTTCAGGCTCAGGATTCTTTTTGTGCTTTAACCCCTGTATTTGTGTAAAGTATATTTGTGTTGCAATCTGTGTTTAGAGTGTATTTCCAGTGTAGGTTGAATGTCACCCTTGTGAAAAAGAAGTGCACTTAATAGTATTGAATGTGCATTTGTAGTGTACTTCAAATCTTAAAAGTATACATAATGTAATTTTAATAAATTAAAATGAAACTTACTGTGTGTACTTAAAGGTAGTACTATTTCGTGACATAACATTTCATGGTTTTTAACACTTAAAGGCACAATATGTAATTTTCGCCACTAGAGGGC
>NW_015597316.1:0-387 GCF_001515605.1 Sinocyclocheilus anshuiensis | reverse complement strand
CTCAGCAGCTGCAAAACCTTTTTACTGGAACAAATGAGGGTAGACAGGATGGAACTAGTAGACTGGAGCGCTGCCCCTGCTATAACAGGTGCCAAAAAACATACATTCATTTAAGATACGTCTGGCTGTGATACAACTGGGCATAATGCTCAGTCAGAGACTTTTCCTCAACTGAGAACTACGGCAGCGTTAAACAAAACTCAGCCTGCCAGTACGTTAAGCTGTAAAGAAATAAAAGTTTGGACTAATTAGACTATTTTCTGGTAACTGAATCATAGCTTGACAACCGTTGAGACTTCAACAGAACTGACATTGTTCTTAATCAGCTTGAAACAAAGCATCGCAATCTTGAGCTTCAGAACTTTGAACAGGGTTCGTTTTTTTTTT
>NW_015597315.1:0-386 GCF_001515605.1 Sinocyclocheilus anshuiensis | reverse complement strand
CGTTCCCTCGGGGAACCATGGTTACATACGTAACCTGGGACATTTTATGAACACCATTTAAAATAGAACTGAGTTTTTGGAGATGTTAATGTCACAGTTAACCCCAGCACCCACAGGCCAGCTCTGCTCTCTCGGCTCTGGAGCACCAGAGCATAGACACTGGCTCTTTGCCTGTCACTTTGAATGACTCCATGAAAACCAAAAGCCATTTAGAGCACAGTAGACGGGGTAATTTGTTTTGACATGGCCTAATACCTCTCTTAAACTTGGCCAGGTTTGGGTTCAGCAGCTCCGTTCAAGCCAGGCACGGACAGAGTGGCCCTGTCTGCGTTCTTCTGTGAGAGGATTGTTTCTGGCATGTCTCAAAGAGCTTGAGACAGAGATCA
>NW_015597314.1:0-386 GCF_001515605.1 Sinocyclocheilus anshuiensis | reverse complement strand
CTTTATTTCATTTAATGGTAGTGATTTTTAATAGTTAACAATAACAACACTAGATATTGGACTATGGTACATTGATGTATCGGTGATGGTAATATTTAATGTTCCTAATATATATAAACAATCCCCGTATCACTCTACTAGCACCAGAAAATACCATAGTATTACCATGTGTTAGCATGGCTGTGTTTTCTCCATCAGGTGGTTCAGTCGGCGGTGAAGCAGGAGAAGCAAGTGAGCAGCAAGAGTACTCCGACAGACCTGGTGACGGAGGCAGACCATCAGGTGGAGGAGCTCATCATCTCCACACTCAGGGAGAAATACCCCTCACACAGGTAAAAAACACACACAAATACCCCTCACACGAGTAAAAACACACACAAATACCC
>NW_015597313.1:0-386 GCF_001515605.1 Sinocyclocheilus anshuiensis | reverse complement strand
ACAAGACTGGGAAAGGGCTCCGTAACGTTGCTATCACTCACGTAGTGATATGCACAAACAACACTTGGCAGTGAGAAAGAGGAAGTCCATGGCTTATGTAGAGTGTTTGATTGGTTGCAGCTGTGTGTGTAATCAGTGCAATAGTAGTGTGGTGCAAGAGTCCATCGTAATGACCGGGTGATCTCTGGTGGTGAGCGAATGGAGGAGCAGGCACAGGATTCGTGACAGTGACAGGTAAAACTTAAAGGGTTAGTTCAACCAAAAATTAAAATTAGCCCATAAATTACTACCCTCAAGTCATCCTAGATGTATATGACTTTCTTCTTTCATACGAATCCATGGGAGTTATATTAAAAATTGTCTTTGATTTTTCAAGCTGTTTAATG
>NW_015597312.1:0-386 GCF_001515605.1 Sinocyclocheilus anshuiensis | reverse complement strand
TCACCTCTTTCCACAAAGATGTGTGTGTATTCTCTTCCAGCCGCTGTTAAGGTCATTGCCTCTTCTGAACAGTGTACCATAGGTAATGCCAGCCACATATCTGTGGATTGTGAGCTGGACCCACTTTGAGGACCATAAAATTTCCCCGGGATTGCTAATCTTCCAAATACTTGAGAAAAAAAAAACAAATTTTAACCATTTTAAAAACACACTAAAACATTAATATTTCCACGTTTAAGGTAAACACACCTGAGGCGTCACCTTGAAATCCAGCTTCGATTTCAAGAACTCTTTTGGGGAAACTTCTTAGAGCAGCGTTTTCGGTGTTAGACTGTATAGATGCACTGTCGTCGGATCGAGATTCATACGTGGATTTGCTCGACTGC
>NW_015597311.1:0-386 GCF_001515605.1 Sinocyclocheilus anshuiensis | reverse complement strand
ATTTAGTAGTCAATGTGTTGATTTTATAACATTATACTAATCTATTACCTTTGAATGCGCATTGATTACAATGCATTTTTTGATGTACGTCTATTTGTATCTTTTCCAGATTCGACATGAGGTGAGCTTTAAGAACGTGACCCACAAGATCTGCAGTGACACATGCTTTAATCGTTACCGTATGGCTAACGGGCTCATCATGAACTGCTGCGAACATTGTGGTAACTACCTGCCTAGTCGTGCAACAGCGAACCACTTTTTACTCATCGATGGTCAGCAGAAACGCTTTTGCTGTCAAAATTGCATCAGGGACTATAAACAGGTCAGTGTTTGTGTTTAGTTCACATCCCACAGTGATGTCTGTTAGCACGCTTTAGTAGTAAAAA
>NW_015597310.1:0-386 GCF_001515605.1 Sinocyclocheilus anshuiensis | reverse complement strand
TTTAAGTCTGTGTGCGACTTCAGCATATTACTACACACTATTTAAAGATTATATAAACCCAATTAACAACATCTCAAGATATTTATGAACAATGAAATTAAAAAAAGTTAATTAATAAACACAAAAATAATACACTAATGCTTTAATTAGAAGATAGCAAACCTTCTAAAAACAACCTATTTATTACTTTGCTTCCCTTGAAATCAAATAACTCTGACTTCATGATGCACTGCTGCATTAGCAGGAAGAAAATAATAGCAATGTAAACGAAGTTCCAAGTGCCCAACCAAAGGGAACGTTAATCACTATAATGGTGAGTAAAAAAAAAAAAAAAAAACATCTTAGGAAAATCAACATCAATTTATGAAGTTAGCTTATGTGATGTT
>NW_015597309.1:0-386 GCF_001515605.1 Sinocyclocheilus anshuiensis | reverse complement strand
TTGTAATTTTTACTGTTCAAGTGTTGTATTTTCATTGTTTTTATTTTAAAATTAGTTAATTAGGTGAATTATTTTAATTTGACGTTTTTAAGATTTACTAAATTGTTAGCTTTTTATCAACTCATGAAACCTCTGCAGTTCTTCCATGAACCCCAGCTTGAGAAACCCTGGATTAATGTAACGAACATTTAATACACTTAACGATGTTGATAAATGAATGTGATACATTTTAGAGTTAAGTCAAAAGTAATCTAAAAGTAGTCAGAATACATTGCTTTATGTATAATCAATAGATTACATTACTACCTACAATTTTCATCATGTAATCAATAACAGACTACAAAAACGTCTCAGGTTACTTATGTAACCATGGTTCTCTGAGTAGG
>NW_015597308.1:0-386 GCF_001515605.1 Sinocyclocheilus anshuiensis | reverse complement strand
GATTCTCTACGGATCCATTTAGGGGTGTGTGATATTGAGATTCTTCATTTTCTAGGATGGAGTTTTTGCGCTAGTAACTTGGCTGGTTTAGGCCTGTCAAGGACAGCGGTCTACTGCAGTTTTTCCATATTTAGTGTGGTGACAGTTCATAGCAGTGACCGAAATTCATACACTTACTCCAATCATTCTTGCACGCGAGATATTGCTTAATTTTGATAAACCAATACTCATGGAAGGTGGCCCTGTATTTTACATGGCTAATTCGAACAGCATTACAATAGGCTACATCTTGGCGAGAAAGCTCACAAAGCAAAGTGACCAATATCAGCTTGCACATCTCTAACAGAACTACAAGTCACATACCCCCCCCAATACCCATTACATAA
>NW_015597307.1:0-386 GCF_001515605.1 Sinocyclocheilus anshuiensis | reverse complement strand
TTCATGCTTTAACATGCGTGGTGATCAAACAGTTTGCGTAATTTTCAGCTTCTTCTTGGCCATCAGTTATAGGCTAACAGTTCTACTCCTGGAACTGGTATACAACTGCGCATTTTAAATAAAGCTGAAATTCCTTCATAAACTCCAAATAATTGTAACAAGGTAAGTATTAAAGCTTACTTGCAGTAGTACAGACGGTCTTGTTGTGTACAGGGAACAGAATCCAGATATCTTTGAACACTTTCGATTTTTGTTCGCGCTCAGTTATCGACAGATTCTAGATTGTCACAACACCTGGCACGTAATAAAATCAAAGTTCCGTTTGCGATGAGCCCCCTCCCACCCCAAGGTTTTTTGTTTTTTTAACTGGAGACTAACGATTGTTG
>NW_015597306.1:0-386 GCF_001515605.1 Sinocyclocheilus anshuiensis | reverse complement strand
ACTGATTTAGAGATGTTTTGATGCGGTCATGTGGTTGCAGTTACTTGTGCTGTTGAACTATATCGTGTTGTACTATTATTATTTTGTCTAACGTTACCCCATTTAAATCAGTTCGGTTCAGCTCAATGACAGAAACACTCTTGCAGTACAGTTAGATAACGCCACAAACTGCATCCTTCAAAATTATCTTATACTTCTCAAACACAAAAAACGTAATATTATAATTTATTGAAGGACTGCTGTGTTTGATTTAATTAGTTTTAGCTTTGAACCTAAAATCTGGCATCTGATTGTAGTGGTTGCCTATATCTATCTAAAGAATAAAGGGTACAATGAATTGCATGATGGTTGTGCATCCTTAAGAAAACCTCACTTTTTTTAGGTAA
>NW_015597305.1:0-386 GCF_001515605.1 Sinocyclocheilus anshuiensis | reverse complement strand
TTTCTTTCTTTCTTTCTTTCTTTCTGTATAATTTAAAGACACACACATCTTTAAGATGACACGATCTCTCTCTCTATATATATATATGCATTTGAAAACAGGGAAAAATACCTTTCTATGAAAAACAACTCTAAATAGATTTAAATATCTGCTTTCCAACATCATCCACTGCGTTGCATGTAAATGACAATTGTTTGTCAAAATCAGGATAATCGCTTGTGAAATAATCAAGAATTAGCCGGTATAATCAACACCGTTACGGCTACATGAAAGAATCATTAGTGGAGGTTTTACAGTAGAATAGTGCTGATGGTGAGTGGGTGTACGCATGCACTGAAATAACTCAGCCGGTTATCTGGATGAGACTGAAACAACATTGCGCTTGG
>NW_015597304.1:0-386 GCF_001515605.1 Sinocyclocheilus anshuiensis | reverse complement strand
GCCCAGCCCTACGCTGTATTTGTTTGGTGATATTGTGTGTTTGCGAGGTCAGTTGCGTGTTTATGCGTGTCGTTCTCATGTTTGCGTGTCGTGCAGGTGAGCCGGTGACCGTGTACCGTCTGGAGGAGAGCTCTCCCAACAGCATCAACAACAGCATGTCGTCGTGGGCTCAGCGCGGTCTCTGTGCTAAGATCGAGTTCCTCAGTAAAGAGGAGATGGGTGGAGGCCTGCGGCGGGCGCTGAAGGTGCTCTGCACCTGGTCCGAGTACGACATGCTGAAGCCTGGACACCTGTACATCGTCAAGTCCTTCTTACCTGAGGTGGTCAACACCTGGCAGAGCATTTACAGAGAGGACACAGTCCTGCACCTCTGTCTCAGGGTACGA
>NW_015597303.1:0-386 GCF_001515605.1 Sinocyclocheilus anshuiensis | reverse complement strand
GACTTTTTCTTTCAATTCAGCTTTTTTTTTTTTCATTTCAGAATTATGAGATATAAACTCGCAGTTCAGAATTATGAAATAAAAAGTTACCGTTACCTGTTTTATGTTTTATTCCAAAGTGGGGGAAAAAAACAGAAATGGGACGTAAACTAAAAATTACGAGAAATAAACTGTTAAGAAATTAATAAAATTAAGTTTATATCTCACTTTTTATCCCACAATTCAGACTTTTTTTTTTTCAAATTGCTTTTGTTTATATATTGCAAGTGTGACTCATTAACTCAGTTAACATCTCCCAATTCAGACGTTTTTTCTCAGAATTACAAGAAAAAATGTGCAGATAACATTTTATTAATTTTTTATCCCATGGGCGAAAACGGGCTTCC
>NW_015597302.1:0-386 GCF_001515605.1 Sinocyclocheilus anshuiensis | reverse complement strand
GGCATGTCGTCTGAGACGGCCGTGATCTTTCTGACCCGGCTGATGGCCATGGTCGATGTGCTGGTCTTTGCGAGTTCACTCAACTTCAGCGAGATTGAAGCTGAGAAAAACATGTCCTCAGGTGGACTGATGCGACAGTGCCTCAGACTAGGTGTGTGTATATGTGTGTGCGCGTGTCAAGACACATTTTAAAGAAGAAAACAAATTTTCTTTATGCTGAATGTCTTTAGACTCTTCCGACCACCTTTCTGACTTTCTTTTTCAGTCATTTTAAATATTTTAATCTTGTATTCTATACTCTTGTATATTAAAAAGGAAGTATTATGTTTTTTTTCACTTGATTTTCTTTTAGAAAGTATATTATATTATTGTATTATGCAAAAAAA
>NW_015597301.1:0-386 GCF_001515605.1 Sinocyclocheilus anshuiensis | reverse complement strand
GGCTCGTGTGACAATAGTATGTCAATTATTTTATTAATTACAAATGAATAGCAATGTTTCTCACATGTGGTGGTGCGATAGACTTGTAGAACAATCCGTAGTCTAATGTTTGCAACTTCACTTCATTGCCTCTAGGAGTTGCCAACGGAAAAAAACGACGAGAAATGTACGTACGCCAGACATGAAGTTGGCGTGGAGGAAACTATTCAAGATAAACTCAAGTTAAATGTCTATTGAAAAACAAGCAGTTTTCAAAGCGTAACCGACTGAGTGAAACACTCAATGCAACGTGAGCAGTAGGTAAGAGACCAAATAGAAGGACGAGACATTGATGTTGACAGACAAGTACCTAAAAGTACCGTGCAATTGAGCCAAAGAAAGCAGGA
>NW_015597300.1:0-386 GCF_001515605.1 Sinocyclocheilus anshuiensis | reverse complement strand
ACCTGATTAATGTAACAAAGAGATTTTCCTAATTTCATATGTCCTTGGTCATGTGGAACCTTGTCATAAATTGAGGGATAGCCTCACTATGATGGAATGCAAATTTTAGCACTTATGTTCTGTTTAAGTATACATACTGTAAATATGGACTCCAATGTTATGCAGTCACTACTCTGTAACAGGGAACAAGTATTAAATGTATCTTGTTACTATGAAAACAATTAATACATTTTTTTAAATCCACTTTGATATTGTCATTGCATTAATTGCACAGTATACACAGGACTGTTTTTGGAAAAATATATTTAAGAACCAATGAGAGCTTAAAGATGAAACAGACTAAATGTAAACAAGTTACGTCCACCTTTGAAAATCTTAACATAAGA
>NW_015597299.1:0-386 GCF_001515605.1 Sinocyclocheilus anshuiensis | reverse complement strand
TTACAACAGGGGAGAGTGCTTCTGAGTCTGACACAACCAAGGCTGTCAAATGCTTCAACATTTTCAATCATGATAGCTGGCCAGAGAACCAAGAGGACTTAGTGGACCATGGTGCTGATGACCTTGCATTTCTCTTGGATCACTTCTCCACAGTCCTGAGAAGGTAGCTGGTGGATTACTACAATATTATGTGTGCTGGTGGTAGATATTTTGTTCATGTGAACACTGATTAGCTGTGTAATCCACATAATTTTCAGAAATTGTGTAAACACTGAGCTTGCAAAAGAAGAGTTTGTAGGCTTGAAGCTGTTAATTGCCAGGATGTTCAAAGACAAGACCTACCTCAGCCTTTGGGAGCTCATGTTGACCAGAGAGCCCTACTGCTC
>NW_015597298.1:0-386 GCF_001515605.1 Sinocyclocheilus anshuiensis | reverse complement strand
TATATACTGTATATATTTATACAACAGTTCTCCTTGGATCTGATTGGCTGAGAGCCATTTCCAGGAGTTCGATATTCTAGTGATATCGGAACTCTTACTGTTTCACCATTTGTAACACTCCACTTGTGGTATTTCTCACAGCGAGTGTCATGGCGGATGCCCCAATCCGCTACAATTTTATAAATAATACTGTTTTGTGTCATGGAATGTAGTTGTTTAGACTTCAACTATGCAGTTTGTCAATAAAGATAACATCTATTTGAACATTTGTTTCAACATTTTCGGAGA
This sequence comes from Sinocyclocheilus anshuiensis, assembly GCF_001515605.1. Lineage (NCBI taxonomy): Eukaryota > Metazoa > Chordata > Actinopteri > Cypriniformes > Cyprinidae > Sinocyclocheilus > Sinocyclocheilus anshuiensis. Next base: position 98 of record NW_015597298.1, on the reverse strand, counting down.
TGTGAGCTCCAGGGTGTCAGCGGCCATTTAGCGCTCATGAAACTGCCGAGAGAAGCCTCACCTCGGCCAGATCTTCTGGAATTTGCCACTGGCTCTGA
>NW_015597297.1:0-386 GCF_001515605.1 Sinocyclocheilus anshuiensis | reverse complement strand
TTCTTTCAGTTGAAACAGCTCAGACTTACATTTTAGTCTGGGACTTAGGCTTAAGCCTTGTCTGTGAAACCGGGGGTCGGTATTTAAAAAGTCGCAATTGTGTGAGAGTCACATTGTAAGATATACAATCTTAATTTAGAGAAAGTTACAAATGTGAGATTTACAGTCACATTACAAGATATACAGTAGACATAAAGTCTACATTGTAAGATACAAATTGCAATTTTGAGAAACAAAGTCACAATTGTGAGATTTTGAGTCATATTACAAGTTACAAAGTCACAATTGTGAGATATTAGGTCACTAATGGTAGATTTAAAGCTGCAGTCCGTAACTTTTGACGCTCTAGTGGTTAATAAACAGAACTGCGTGCGTCTTGCGGAAGA
>NW_015597296.1:0-386 GCF_001515605.1 Sinocyclocheilus anshuiensis | reverse complement strand
CACACACTCCCACATACAGATTTAATTGATTTCTTTCATAAATTGAAGTGACTGCTCTAAAATATGAAACACTAATGTTTCAGGAGTTTAGAACATGCTTATTCAATAACTCTTATTTCCTATGTGGGTTTATGTATAGGCAGGGCCTGAGAAATACAGCATCATACTGCTAAAAAATGGTTTAATAATTGAGAATGTTTAGGTTTTTGGGTGATTAAAAAAAACAATGATTTTATCATTGTAGGGTGGTTGTGTTGACACACTGCTAAGATACATTTATATCCAAACACCATGTAAAAGTGAATTTTGCATTCAATGTCTCAATATTATAATCTTAATTAAAGTGATGAAGGATTTTGAAAGTCTGACAGTAATCAGTGTTGAGT
>NW_015597295.1:0-386 GCF_001515605.1 Sinocyclocheilus anshuiensis | reverse complement strand
TTTTTGGACAGGAATTTCATCTTGTGTCCTAAGAGAAAAGAGAGAGGAAAGAGAAAGGCTCAAAATCCCACTCAGACACAAATCTTTATTTACTTCACAAATACTGGTCCATCAGACTAAGGCTGTTCAGAATGGAATACCAGCTGACTGCATACTGTGTGTGTTTTTTTTTAAACATTGCTGAAAAATAGCTATTTTGCATTTTAGTCCATTTTTGTCCATTTAAGTTCATCCAGTTATTTAGAGATTTAAAAAAAAAAAAAATCAAATTGAGTGGATTGCATTGAATTTGTTGATTGCACGGTATTTGCATTCAATGCAAAATGTTATCTCTATCAAATAAAATATATAAGAAATAAAATATAAACATTTATTTTATTATATGA
>NW_015597294.1:0-386 GCF_001515605.1 Sinocyclocheilus anshuiensis | reverse complement strand
TTTCACAGCGCTGCTACAAACCTTTTAGGCTGTCTGCTGGAGCTCCGACTCTATTGGATTTGGCTCATGTGCCTGTCTAACGCTTTGAGAGCTGCTCTAATGTGCTGTCAGCCGTTCCACATGCACTTTCTCTGTCGTGATGCACTTGCCTGTCTGGACAACTGTTGCGTCTGCAGCACCCAGACGAGCTGATGGGATCTGATGTCACGTACGCTCGAAGTGTTGATGGTAACAGATTGTGTTTTCTTCGACGTCCGTGCTAAACACATTCCATTGAAATCAACAGATTCACAGCATTTTCTGACGTAGTAATGTGCTAAGATTACACCCAAAGCACAGCAGTCTTATTTTAGTAGCACTGAGTACCACTATAGTTTATATATATA
>NW_015597293.1:0-386 GCF_001515605.1 Sinocyclocheilus anshuiensis | reverse complement strand
ATGTCCATTTAGTGCACTGATTTAAGTGTCACAAACTTTAGAAGGAACACCATAAACGTCCCCCATATTCTTTCATTTACATTTTTGCATTTGGTAGATGCTTTTCTCCAAAGGAACTTGCATTGCATTCAAGGTACGCAGTTATATTTGATCAGTTCTTGCTTTACCTGGGAGCAACCGTGGTCTTGCTCGCACCTGTTCTACTGTTGTAGTTGCAAGAAAGCAAAAGTACTTAATGAAATCAGAGAATAAACATGTGTGGTGTCATTTCAAACAAAATCTGGCCAAAACGAAGGTGTTTGAGTTTTCTCGTCAGCACAAACTTTCCGGAAAGCTTAACTGTGCCTTTTAAACACCTTCAAACTGTTATTGGTCCTTGATTGTTA
>NW_015597292.1:0-385 GCF_001515605.1 Sinocyclocheilus anshuiensis | reverse complement strand
AGTATCTTGATTCTACTAGAAATGATTAAAAAAATGATTCTGACTAGAAATTATTGTAGATTTAAACCAGAAGATTAATCGATGACCTTTAATTGATCAAATTAATACACTATATGGCCAAAACATTCTCTTCTAATTAACATATATGTCTATTCCAGTCATTTCTGCAGTAGTTAGATTTATGCTGGAAGCCTGTTAATTAGAAGTGGGTCCACATACTTCTATAATACAGTAGTAGTTAAGAAAAAAAAGAAAGAAAATGCAGACAAAATGACTGAAATGTTCACAGTTATTTTAATGTTATAACATTAAAGTCCAAATACATTAATAAGACTTTTGATATTCTTTTAAAGGGGTCATATGATGCGATTTCAAGTTTTCCTTT
>NW_015597291.1:0-386 GCF_001515605.1 Sinocyclocheilus anshuiensis | reverse complement strand
AATTTAGGCGTATATATAACAGTATAACATTTGATTGCAGTGTTCAAGCAATAGCAGCCTAAAATTTCCACTCTCTTACACTAACTCTTCCTGAAATTTTAATCTCCAGAATCCTCTGTGTAGTCGTTCATCCAGAGCTGCTGCTTTTCTTTGTTGAGTGCATGTTGTTTTAATTATCAGTGATACATTTGCATTTGCAAGAGACAAAAGCACTCTGCATTAGCACAGCTTGTCTTCCATTTCAGACATTATTCCCTAATGCCCTCTCAAACATTGTTTTAGCAGCACGTTTCCATCCCTGAAGAACATTACAATGCCCGTCATGTCTCTTCCTTCCCTTTGGCTTCTTGTCAGGACAGATGCAGTAGAGACATATCTCGTCACAG
>NW_015597290.1:0-380 GCF_001515605.1 Sinocyclocheilus anshuiensis | reverse complement strand
TTAAGTTTTTCTACTTCAAAATTTCATGTTTAATTCAATGTGCTACTTGCCCTTTATTTGTAATTTACTAGCAGTTTCTGAATAAAAATTGTTTCTACACCAAATGTGTATGCAGACAAGTGACAGACTGTACAATAAATGCTTGTTGATATTCCATTAGACAAGACCAAAAGAGCTACTTTTGGTATATAAAGATGTTAAATGTTGCTTTTGAGTTGAGGGCAAGTGTTTTCTGTTCTAAATGATGAAGCTCCCATTTTAATTGGCCATTAAACCCAGTTAGAGATTGATTGTAAAACTTTTATCTAGGGTATGGCCTTGGATTTATTTGTGTCTGTGTGAATGTTTATGTGTGTGTGTGTGTGTGTGTGTGTGTGTGT
>NW_015597289.1:0-386 GCF_001515605.1 Sinocyclocheilus anshuiensis | reverse complement strand
AACTGGGTTTGGGCTCCCAACTCACAACCAAAGAATTTGGTGGGATCTAAACAGAGGTTACAGTATAATGTCAAATGGGAAAATCCATATTTAAGAAAACGAGTGACATGGCTTTTAAAAACTGCTCACATGTTGGAGGCCTATTCAGAGCCTTGGCAACATCAACCATGTTGACTATGACGGTCTTAATTCCATTCCCCTTGCCTTCCACCTGTGAAAAACAAACATGGTTTAGATTATATGTAATTTTTACATATATATGTGGATAATGGTGAATATTCATTTTAACACACACACACACATATACACAGTCAAACCAACATTTATTCAGACACCTTCAACATTGCACACATTATCACAGTTTATTCGCTATAGTTTAGAAAATG
>NW_015597287.1:0-386 GCF_001515605.1 Sinocyclocheilus anshuiensis | reverse complement strand
AAAAATTGTCAGTGCACTAAAATAAGGCCTGGCCAAAAGAACAGTACAAACAATACCATAAGAAAAAAAAAGAGAACCCACTCAATGGCATCAAAATGACAGATGTTTGCTTTATGTATCTTGTAACTTTGGATATCTTCCTTGCGGAGAACAGCTTCTGATATCTTCAAACAAGGGCAAAATAAATGGCCAATCGCTACAAGCACCCAAAGAAAAAAAATTAACAGCTGACATTTTTTTAGTCAAGACAATTTAACTGAAATAACTAACTCTAACCAGGTGCACCAAAAAACAAAAAAATAGACATTTGTTAAGAAATTCAAATAGCTCAGGTGATGTACTTTTTAGTTCATCCTGTCCATTCCAGTTTGATGCTGTATCCAGTG
>NW_015597286.1:0-386 GCF_001515605.1 Sinocyclocheilus anshuiensis | reverse complement strand
AAATGCGACCTCTAGTGGCGAAAACTTACATATTGTACCTTTAAGATTACATGAGCAGACAAATACAAATGCTGCCTTCAAGTGCAGCTGAGAAGATCCTGCTTCCCAATTGGTAGTATTATGACAAGTCATGCAATATTTAGGGTACATAATACAGCAGTCGCCTAAATAAAACAATTGATTTCTGTAACATTAAACCTGATATCTACATTTGAATTGAAAGCAAAAACCATGCAACATTCATACAACATAATTCATACAACATTTATGTAACAGTAGCTAACAAACATTTTTTTTTTAATAAAGCAAACTTTAAAATGTGTGTGATTAACTTTGCATTCATTGTCTGTGACTTTTTTCTTTTCAACCTCAAAAGCACTTGCTTT
>NW_015597285.1:0-386 GCF_001515605.1 Sinocyclocheilus anshuiensis | reverse complement strand
CGCTCTTCTGAGAGTGAAGTGTGAACCGTTTCACTGCAACTATGCACACGACATGCACAGAGCTCAAGTCTGTTCACTTCTATTTACCTGTTGTGAGAATCACAAGCCTCTTCCAGTCGCTCAGTACTGTCCGTTTCATTTGATTCTGCATTCAGTCGCTGCCCAAAGGTTCATTGCTTTTGAGCCGTACTGCATCACAGACATCGATGGGCCTCTTCTTTCACTAAAAGGATGACAGAGATCTACACGACGTACAGCACAAATCCTGTACTGCTTTAACGGTTGTTATACAGTCAAACGCACAAAAATGTTTCTATTGTGTCAGGTCCCTGAATGATGAGAGTAATGTTTAATAAAGACTTCTGTTTTGTGTGTTTCTGACCATG
>NW_015597284.1:0-386 GCF_001515605.1 Sinocyclocheilus anshuiensis | reverse complement strand
GGACACCTCTGTTTCTGTTTTGTCACTAATTTGATTTAAAGGGATAGTCACCCAAAAAATGAAAATTCTGCCATTTACTCACCCGTATGTCATTCCAAACCAGTACTGCTTTTCTTTCTGTGTTTTTTGTCTGCTCATGAAAATTGTTTGGACCCCATTGTTCTTCTTTTGTGTTCTGTAAAAGAAAGTAAGTCATATAGATTTGAAATGGTGTGAAGGTGAGTTTAAATACATGATTTTTTTTTTTGGCTGGACTAACCCTTTTTCAACCAAGTCTCTGGCTTTCTCACACAGAACAAACTCCTGGACAGCAACCAGTCTGGTTTCAGAAGTGGACATTAAACCGAGACTGCCTTGCTCTCAGTTGTTGAAACCCTAAGACTGGC
>NW_015597283.1:0-386 GCF_001515605.1 Sinocyclocheilus anshuiensis | reverse complement strand
AGTTTGGATACTGTACTTCCAGTCCCCAGGCTACCAAACACAAGAGTAAAACCAGATCAGTAAGGGTTTGCTGTAAGTGTATCTGCTGAATTATCAGTGATATCTTCTTAGTCTGAAGTTGATGAATGTTTATCTACAACTCTTGATGCCTTTTATTGTGTTACGTAACACATTTAGGCCTACATGTTAACAGTTTGAGCTATAAGCGTAATAAATAACTGGTTGATAAAGGTTATCATACCTCTGCAGTTCCTGGAATGTTTAAAGTGACTGTTTTCTGTGATACATCATGACTCATATTTGTCTGAGTGTAGATTAAGCCACTTGGAGACTGTATGTAAATACTAGGAAAACTGTTTTCATAGATTATTACAAAGCTGGTTTTG
>NW_015597282.1:0-384 GCF_001515605.1 Sinocyclocheilus anshuiensis | reverse complement strand
AATGAAGCAACTCAACGTTCCTTCGTTACTAAAGTTCTAAAGTGATGTTTTTAAATTAGTAACGGATCTTGAGCTCAGCTGTTAAAATGTCAAACAGAGATTTGAATCTGTGGCAGAAGGAAGTAGTTCAGAACAAAAGAGTGTTTTTAAAGACACTCCGTTGTTGTTTTTCTTACACACTCATGCCATCGAAGTGTTGTATAAACGCAATATCACACTCGTAGCCGTGCGATATGGTTGTATATCGGCATGCTATTACCTACGGCTGAATCACAGCCGTGCCGATATACAGTACAGCCATATCTCACGTCTATGTGTGTGATTGCTCATATAGCCTATATTGTGTGTATATATATATATATATATATATATATATACATTTTT
>NW_015597281.1:0-386 GCF_001515605.1 Sinocyclocheilus anshuiensis | reverse complement strand
ATGTTCTTTTTAGCAGCATCATATGACCCCTTTAAGGACACTCAAACTGCACTTGAGGCCCAACGGAAAGAACATTTTTATCATTATTAAAAAGAATTGTATCTGTTGCATGTTTCAAAGGAAGAAAGCATACTTCTCATCACTGATTTGTACTTTCCTATTCAGTAACATCTTTCTTGTTTCAGGATCTCCATATTATGATAATGTGAGACCCCTCTGCTACAGTGACTCTGATGCAGTGCTCCTTTGTTTTGACATCAGTCGCCCAGATATCTTTGACAGTGGACTTAAGAAGGTAACTAGATATTCCTATTAATATTCAATCCCCACATTGACCCTGATTCTCAGGAGCTCATCATTACATTGTTCTTTCTTCACTGTAAAAT
>NW_015597280.1:0-386 GCF_001515605.1 Sinocyclocheilus anshuiensis | reverse complement strand
CGTGTTTGACAGGGGCCAGATGAATCCAGGAGTTATCTGTGGCGGCCTTTAAATCTATGCGGCAGCTGACGGCAGAAATAACCATCTATTTATTGGTCTGAGCAAGGTTTGGGGAGCGGGCGGGAACTGCTTTTCCACTTACACCAGATATTGGTTAACCTCTTGCCTTTTATGTAGATAGCATTAGGCTGGAGTCTTATGGCTGGGATGGCGGGCAGTGAGCCCCGTGTGAAACACTCCAGGTCCCTTATACACACCACATACTCCCGTCTGTCAGACTGCAGATTGTTGTCATTTTGGTCCTTTTTGTGGCTTAAACATTCTCGCGGATTGTGTGAAGTATTTATTTTCACACATTTTAGATGCGTTGTTTCAACATGGTTTTG
>NW_015597279.1:0-386 GCF_001515605.1 Sinocyclocheilus anshuiensis | reverse complement strand
AGCTGCCCAATAATAATATTTAAAATTGGGAAGCCCAAACCCTCCATGATCTTTAGATTTGTTTAGATGTTTCTTGTTAATCCTAGCTGCTTGTTGTCCCAAATGAAGCGGCTTATAATAGATTCTAGTTGTTTAAAATAATTAAGGGGAATAAAGAAATGAATAGATTGAAATACATGCAAAAATCTTGGAAGTGCCACCATTTTTATAGCGTTAATCTTGCCTACCATAGACATAGGGAGTGTCTTCCAAAAAATGGTATCATCTTTCTATTTCAATTCAATCAATTTTCTTTTTCCGATTCAATTTTAATAACATTTCAGGTTTTTTGGTGATTTTTACCTACACTCTAAAAAATGCTGGGTTGTTTCAACCCAACGTTGGGT
>NW_015597278.1:0-386 GCF_001515605.1 Sinocyclocheilus anshuiensis | reverse complement strand
GACAGACTGCAGAACTCATTCTAGGGTCAGGTTAGCATGCAAACAGGTTATGATTGATGTGATAGCCGGTCGCTTCATCTTCTGTTCAACCATCCTCTCCGACATACACTCCCACACACATATCCATGTCCTGTCAACACCCCTCCTCAACCCTCAGCCCACGCACACTCCATTTTTTTCCCTCTTTGGCTGAATTGTGCCAGCATTCTCTTTAACTATGTCTGGACTGTCTGTCACAGGAACACCCTGGCAGGGCCGGAGCGGCCCGCGTCCTTCAGAAGCGGGTGTCCAGGGGCCCACGTCCACGGGCCTCATTTATGTTCAGCTGCGCTGACGTTAAGTGGAATTTTCCCTCCAATTTGTTTGCTAGCCACTGCTACTCTTGA
>NW_015597277.1:0-386 GCF_001515605.1 Sinocyclocheilus anshuiensis | reverse complement strand
GAGAGCAGACACATAGCCTGACCTTGACCATCTCTTAAGCACAGCAACCATAAATAAATAAAATGGCCTCTTTTGACAGGAGCTGTCCATGGCTTAGGAACACACACTCTCTTTGTTTGGAGTGTTTGTGAGTGTTCAGGTCATTCATCACAGCCTGCCATATCCCGCCCTAGTCTCCCCCTCAAATGTATCCATTTTGTCCCTCCTTGCTCTCGCCCTCTGTACTGCATCTCCAATAAACTCCACCATGGACCCTTGTGGAGGTCAGAATTAGAGAGATTGCATTCTCTTATAGATAGATAAATAGAAAGAAAGAAAGAAAGAAAGAAAGAAAGAAAGTTGTATATTTTAGAGAAATTATTATTAATAATTAATATATTATTATT
>NW_015597276.1:0-386 GCF_001515605.1 Sinocyclocheilus anshuiensis | reverse complement strand
AAACTGCGTCTTGGTAGTAAAAAACAACATGGTTTTGTAGCATACTATGTCACAAACAGAATGAGACCATCCACTAAAAAAAAAGTCAAAGATAAGCGGAATCTTATTTATTTGAATTCTGGCGTTCTCTTGTGACGGCTCGTGATGTAAGCTGTGACGCACCTGTCATCTGTCGGGGGCGTAACTTAGCGATCGGCTTTTTGCAAAAATAATTCTTATTTTTTACTATTCAACATTTTTCATATATGTGTGTGTGTTTTGTGAGGAATGTGGCTGTATCTGCATGATTACCATCTGTATGACCACACATCAGTGTGTGATTACTGACTGTATGACCAGCAATCAGTGTGAATGCTGTCTATATGAACGGCCATAAGAGTGTGACT
>NW_015597275.1:0-386 GCF_001515605.1 Sinocyclocheilus anshuiensis | reverse complement strand
TCCAACCGGGCCTCCGAACCCATCGCGCTCCTGAACACCAGACAACACACGATTAAAATATATAACCTTATTCATTACATAATGTGAATTGCACATCAATTCAGGCTGACAAATTAAGACTCCAAAAGATAGTAAGAAAAGCATTGAATTGACATTACAAAAAAAGTAGCTTTAGAAAGAAATGATTCAACATTGCATAAATAATGATAATAAATGGGTATTAATGAATACTGAGATATGAAAATAAATGATACCCTAAATATTAGACTAAAAGCGCCAGTAGGTGGCGGCGAGTCACGGTTTTAATAAGTGAGTCACTGAATCAATCACTCAACCTATTCGCTCTTTTCAACATACTATGCTTTGGGACACACTTATTCTAATCT
>NW_015597274.1:0-386 GCF_001515605.1 Sinocyclocheilus anshuiensis | reverse complement strand
GACGCCATCAACTCCGTCGTCGACAGGTTTCAGGAGGCCCGTAAACAAGCGGCGGCATTTCAGCGGTTCCTCCCTCACCGCTCTCTAGCTCCTGGGGCTGCTGGATTGGAGCAGTCCCAGCCGTGTGCCAGCTGCTCATACAGGGAGGCACAAAAACAGAGTGTCGCGACCCATGCTCCCCCATGTAAAGGGGATCGGGGCTCACGACGATGCTCGCGGTCGAAGACTTTGAAGCCGAAGGTCTACTGGGCTACGCCGCTCACCTTTGTCAGGTTCTATGACCTTGACATACATACCGCTCCCGGGTCCTCTGTTCTCTTGCCGTAGTTGTGCTAAGTACATACTATAACCGTCTCGTATTTTTCTAACACAAAACTAGTTATACA
>NW_015597273.1:0-386 GCF_001515605.1 Sinocyclocheilus anshuiensis | reverse complement strand
TGGAATGGACAGATGAGGACTCGTGTCCTGTTCAAATTGAGGAATAGGTACGGAACAAGTTAAAAGGCAATGCACAGAGGTCATGGATTCACAAAGAAGTTTCAGCCTTTTTGCCATTCACTATTGTCATCAGTGGGATTCTTTATGGATTTGCCTTTTGACCTCTGAGGGTTAAAAGAGCCTTTTCATTATTTACTTAGGATGCATGGTGAATATTCAGTGCGGGACATTTCAGTTCACAGAAATCTTGGAGAACAATGGACAGACATTTCAGCCAAAGTTTGAAGCAAAAACATTCTGTTCCTGAAGAAAGTTATTTAAACATTGATCTCCAAGAGATGCTCCAATTTGGGAAAAAGGTTTAGTGAGGTGTTTTTTTAGTTTCT
>NW_015597272.1:0-386 GCF_001515605.1 Sinocyclocheilus anshuiensis | reverse complement strand
ATGAAATCGAGCAACTGAAGGGAGGTTCTAATGGAGTGAAGAGGAATAGCAGTCTATATAGACTGGATCCTGTGTTGGATGATGGACTTTTGCGAGTAGGAGGAAGACTCAGAAAGGCAAATATGCCCATCGAATCCAAACATCCCATTATATTGAGTAAGAATCAACATATTTCACAACTTCTGCTTCGTAACATTCATGAGCAATTGGGACATTCTGGCAGGAATTACATGTTGTCCAAGTTAAGACAAACATATTGGATTACAAATGCCAATGCTGCTACAAGAAGGGTCATTTCCAAATGTGTTGTATGTAGACGCAACAGAGGGAAGATTGGGGATCAAAAGATGTCAGATCTGCCTTATGAGCGAATTACCCCTGATCAT
>NW_015597271.1:0-385 GCF_001515605.1 Sinocyclocheilus anshuiensis | reverse complement strand
TCTCAAAAGCCTCATGGAATATTAATTTTTTACTGTATTTTTGATAAAATAAATGCATATTTGTTCAAAATTACAGTAAAAACATATTTTGAAATATTATTACATTTAAAATAACTATTATAGATTTTTCTATATTTTTTTCTCAATGTTTTTGGAAGAAGTCTCTTATGCTCAACAAGGCTGCATCAATGTTTTTTTTTTTATTTATTTTTTTTACTGTATTTTTTATCAAATAAAAGCAGAAAATACTGTAAAATTGTGAAATACCATTACAAGTTAAAATGACTTTTATATATACACAGATTTTTTTGTAAGAATTTTTAAAAATATTTTTCTAAGGTTTTTTTCTTAAAGGGGTCATATGATGCGATTTCAAGTTTTCCTT
>NW_015597270.1:0-386 GCF_001515605.1 Sinocyclocheilus anshuiensis | reverse complement strand
GGGGGGGGTTGGCATTGAGTAAAAAAGGTTGAAATCTACTAATTTATGGAATATGTGTTGGAATGCAACCAAGTGGAGTTTGTTTTGTTTAATGATACCACAGTATCACAATGTTGCAGAAAAAATGATGTGGCATGAAGCTGTAGACCACTGACCTCAGGGATGCAGTCTTTGTGTGTAACCACACGGACGATATCATCCAATGGCAGTAGGGAGTTGCACTTGATCTCGGTGTAGACGTTTTTGCCCTCCGTGCAGATGGCCAGCAGCTCCACCAGGTGGATGTGGTACACGAGGGGGCTGTTTTCATCCATCCGGTCACGCTCCGAACGCATCATCTGGACCAGAGTCTGGAAGGAGGCCCGGTCATTATAAAAGACCAGCAC
>NW_015597269.1:0-386 GCF_001515605.1 Sinocyclocheilus anshuiensis | reverse complement strand
GAGCTGTTTTAAAGGGTGAGCGTTATTGAGAGGGACTTTATAGAGTGGCCACATAATTAGATCTCACATAAAGCTGCTGTCAGTCAGAGGAGCGTTTGAGGTTTAAAAATCAAAGGACATTTTTACAGTACAGTATAGCTGAATATATCTGCACTTTCACTGGTTTATATATATTTGTATGGCTATTATGGGTTTTAGATGTTGACCAAATTGAGATTGAAATGAAGTAATGTTTTCTCCAGGTGCTCAGACATATAAATATAGATCTATGGATATTAAATAAATATTATTATTATTGTTGTTATTATTACTATTAATGAACAAGTACTGCTGGTTAAAAAACATATATACAAATTACAATATATATTTATTTAAAAAAAAAAAAT
>NW_015597268.1:0-386 GCF_001515605.1 Sinocyclocheilus anshuiensis | reverse complement strand
ATAAAAAGAAATAATCACCAAAACTATGCCATTCGTTTGTGCTACATTTGTGCTGATTTGTGCCACAAAAACAAACGTTTGTGCTGGTTTGGTTTCTTTTAACAGCACAAACGAACGGCACCGGTTTAGAAAGATTTGGATGGCATTGGGTGGAGAGTGACATCACTGCCCCAAATTATGTTTGTTATTTGTAAGAAGGGGAAATATATATGATGTTCATTTCAACGGCACAAATCGAGCACAAATGAATGACACCAGTTTTGTCAGATTTAGACAAACTGGGGTGGAGAGTAGCATCACAGCTCCCAATAACAATTTGGTTATATCTAAGGAAGAAAAGTGTTTGTTTTAACGGCACAAACCCAGCACAAACGAACTGCGCTGAT
>NW_015597267.1:0-386 GCF_001515605.1 Sinocyclocheilus anshuiensis | reverse complement strand
TTTTTCGGCTAATGGTTGCAGGCTTGCCTTCTAGTGGCTTTGGTTCAGCTCTGCTTTGTTTACAGTGGTAACCACGGAAACGCTGTATCGCTGCTGTTCAATGAGTGCCACCTTCTGTCAGAGCGTGAAGCTGCGTCTCATTCAGCTCATCTGCTGTTTTTGTTTCCTGCAAATGTTTTATCTAGCATAGTTTCACAAAGCTAAAGTCTATGTTTTATGTCTTCAGATTTTGAAATTACATCCAAGTTAATCTAATTTAAATCAGAAACTGCTCATGTGAGCAGCATGCTTGTTTGGATCCTGATTAAAATGCAGTAGTTACCTCTAATTTTAAAGGGGTAGTTGATTGCGATTTCACTTTTTTAATGTTAGTTAGTGTGTAATGT
>NW_015597266.1:0-386 GCF_001515605.1 Sinocyclocheilus anshuiensis | reverse complement strand
TATCAAAAATAATTTAGAACATAAGATCATAATTATTTGCAAACATTTGTATAATTTTAATTATAGTTTTGTGCCTGGCCAATAATATATTTAATAATCTGAATATATAAAATATATTCATATAATATGAATATATAAAAATGTATTGGTTTGATAAATATTAGCACCCTCCACTGAAATGTAAAATCAGAACTGCTTCAAAACATCTAATTTTCTGTTCCAAACAGCATGAGTTGCATGAACAAACAATGAGGGTAAAAATACTGCAATAATTTGGAGCGTTTAGATGAACTCTTCTTTTAAAATCCCTGACAGTTCCTTCAGATTTGCAGAGGTCGATGTAGTTAACAGAATAGCGGTCGTACGCCTGTCACTTCAGCAGGAAT
>NW_015597265.1:0-386 GCF_001515605.1 Sinocyclocheilus anshuiensis | reverse complement strand
AAGATCGGCCACTATATGAAGGACTGCCCAAAGAGGCGCAGGTGCCCTGTTTACACATGCAGAAACTATTACTTTTTACAGCAATAATGCATGGGAGGCAAAGTGCTTAGCTGATCTTGTTTGTTTTCAGAATGAAGAAAAAGGAGAACGAGCGCGAGGAGGAGGTCAGGGAGGAGGACAGGGAGCCCAGAGAGAGACGCTGCTTTCAGTGTGGAGATATGGGTCATGTGAGGAGAGACTGTCCCGATTACAAACACCTCCGTCAGAGAGCAGTGTCTGGACCAGGTACAGCTCAGCTTAATTCAGTCCTTCATGTTTTAGTTCATGAAGCCTCTAGAGCTGAACTTCTCAGACCATTTTCATAAGCCCAAACAGTTTATGAATAT
>NW_015597264.1:0-386 GCF_001515605.1 Sinocyclocheilus anshuiensis | reverse complement strand
TACAGGTTTGGAACGACATGAGGGTGAGTAAATGACAGAATTTTCTACTATCCCTTAGTACTAGAACTTAGAACTATCCCTTTAAGTGATTTTCTTGCTTTTTTTCTAGTGATATTTTATAGCGTTTTAGTTTTCGTTAACAACTGAATAGCAACACTGGTTTCATGCACATTGTGACTAAACACAGATAAATTTCTGAAGCAATCTGACTTATATTTCCCCTTCAGGATAGCACACATTCATCGTGACAGGAAACACGTAGAACCTTTCACAAGCCTTATTCTTCTGAGACAGGTTGGGACAGTGGATTATTCACTGCGTTGTTTCATGCAATCGCACACATCTCCACCCAATGAAGGTATGACTAGTTTTACTTAATCGAGGTT
>NW_015597263.1:0-386 GCF_001515605.1 Sinocyclocheilus anshuiensis | reverse complement strand
TCACTCATTTGATCCTTATTAAAATGTCCAGCTCTACAGAAATTAGTGATATTTTTGAAGAATGTCATAAGAGTGTCGTAATGATAACGGTTTTATTTGACACGGAGCGAGTCGCCTCATGTGGACAGACCTGATGAGACGTGAGATACTAATGCTGCCCTCAAGTGAACCTGAGAAAATCCTACTTAACAATGTACAAGGCATTCGTTATTATGCCTTGCACTACTGTTAAATGGTTGATTCTGATTGGTTGATTACGTTCTAAGTAGGGATGGGCATTCCAAGCAAAAATAATATTTGAAAATCGCACCCCTCCCCCGCATGCACGCACAAACACCCATATATATATATATAAAATATAATATCTTCTGTCGCCATTATATCGT
>NW_015597262.1:0-386 GCF_001515605.1 Sinocyclocheilus anshuiensis | reverse complement strand
GATTAAGAGGACTTGGAGGCTAGGTAGACCTACAAAATGAATAACTGTGGACCCAAAACCACGCCATAAGCCTCAATGGTTTGTGATTTGCAAGTTGATAAGACAAGAAGATTAATAATGCTGCATGATAATGGTTGCTGGCGACTCAGCTGGGGAGATGGTAATGATGTGATCCTGCTGTAGGAGCAGTTCAGCACGCCGCAGCGGTGAAGAGATGGCAAAAAAATAAAACGCCAGGAAAAAAACCCACTCATCCCAAATGGCCCTCAGGATATGGAGAGTTTGAAAAATGAGAATACAGTTATCATTTTAATTAGATGTAAAGTTTTTTTTTTTCATATAATTTTGCTGAAATGAGGACTTCAAAGAATGCATTTTGCAGCGTT
>NW_015597261.1:0-386 GCF_001515605.1 Sinocyclocheilus anshuiensis | reverse complement strand
CGGTACACCGTGATCTGGCCAAATGGTGTAATGGAACTGACGCACCATCCTGGGGTATCTCAACTGACCCTCCTGAAAAAAGATCTTGCATCATGTCGTCTCATCTTCCAAAACTATCCCAAATCTACTACTAGTTGCTATTTTATTCATTCATTCAGTCATTCATTTCTTCGTATATGCTTAAAAGAGTTTCTGTACAACTAAATTGCAAATTACAAAGTGCAAAAATAACTTTCAAAAACTGTTGAATCTTGCAAAGAAATATCCAGGTCATACTTTACCCCAAAAAGAAAAGAAAAGAAAAATAAAATTTTGTATGAAGAAAATTAAGCCTATTTTTTTGACCGCTACAATAATTTCCATTTCCATTTCCAGATATTTTAACT
>NW_015597260.1:0-386 GCF_001515605.1 Sinocyclocheilus anshuiensis | reverse complement strand
AGGCTTAACCACAGTATATCATGGTTTTCACACCTATTTACCTGTCAGGTACAGAAGCAAAGCAGGCATGGCATTTGATTTGAAGCACGTGGAAACTCTCAGCAGATTCACCAATTCTCTTATGTCGTTCCATTTTTGGTCTCTCTATTTTCCTCTGTCTTATTGTCCCTTTTAAGATGTTTACCTGCCGTTAATGATGTCGTTTGAAATGCTGGATAAAATGTTGCACCCTCCAAATTCATACAAACCACTCTAAGTTCTTCTAGTGCGTTCTTAACATCCCATATATGGATGGATTACCTGCCGCTTTGTGAATGCTCAAAAAGTTTGTCAGACAGAAAGCGCCTCAAAAGCTTTCGATTGGCTAAAAAGTATGGTGACGGCGA
>NW_015597259.1:0-377 GCF_001515605.1 Sinocyclocheilus anshuiensis | reverse complement strand
CACACACACACACACACACACACACACACACACACAGACAGTGATGACAGACAGCGTCTGAGAGGAGCGGAAAACCCTTAAGAATCAAAGCAGGACATCCAGGAGACAAGTTTGCATCTGTGTCTCTGTGTGTGTATGTGTGTGTGTGTGTGTGTGTGTGTGTGTGAGAGACTCAAGAGTGTTTGGAGACTATCGTGTTGAAAGATATCTGCAAGTGAAGAAATACTGTCTTCCATCTCTCTTTCTTTTTCAGTGTTCTTTATCTTTTATTAATAGTCCTTTATATAGTCATAATAATTATCTCACAGCATTCTCTTTAACTATCATACTCCTTTATTATAGCATCTGATGGAGCCTGTTCACACTGAGGGGTGTCT
>NW_015597258.1:0-386 GCF_001515605.1 Sinocyclocheilus anshuiensis | reverse complement strand
CTCAGGCTGGTTTTGTGAACTGGATCAGCAGATTCACAGAAAAGATCTGACTGGAAATAATGATTTCTTCATGAATCATGAAAGACAGTCGTGAGATTTGTAGTGAGGGTGAGTAAACGATGACAAACTTTAGTTTTTGGGTGAACTATTCACAGTACGTTACAGTAAAATGTTATGACTTGTATCAGTCGGGATCTCATTTGATCATGTTTCCTTCAGATGGGTCGTACCACCGCAGTTTCCGTCGGGGAAGCGGTGGCCACCATCCCATGGAGAAGCGGCTCAGACGCTCCCGAGCTCCACGAAGCGACAGACCTCGTCTGGAAACCCTGGAGTGCAGGGTAGGAGACCGCAGGCGGTCCAACAGCGTCCTGGACGGCAGCCTT
>NW_015597257.1:0-386 GCF_001515605.1 Sinocyclocheilus anshuiensis | reverse complement strand
AATTTACCTTGACCATGCAAAGTAAAACTTGGTTTTAAATATGGCAATGAAGATTTTTATGTAAGCCTTGAATTTTATTGTTTGGCGCACTGGGTGTTGAGTTCATAACAGACCTCAAGTTACTGTTAACTTGTTAACTCAGAGTTCTCCATGCCCCTGCAGTCAGCAGTGTTAGTTGAGCATGTAAGTTAAACCAGTAACAACAAAGAGTCTATCAGCAGGGTTCCCATGCAAATACAAAACATATAATAACATTTATGTTAAATTTCCAGGCCATGGAAATCTCTATATTAAATATACATTATTTTTGCTCTTTTTGAGTGACTTCTTTGTGAAGCTATTTTTTAAATCCTTATGTACTAGAACTGTAAATAACACATTAAAAT
>NW_015597256.1:0-386 GCF_001515605.1 Sinocyclocheilus anshuiensis | reverse complement strand
GTGGCTGCCGCCAAGTTTGGCGGCAGGTTGAGGCCCTGGGCTCGCATGACCATGCTGCGCTGCTGCTGCTGCTGCTGCTGTTGTTGTTGTTGCTGCTGCTGCCGCTGTTGGTCCAGCTGGCGTTGGCGCAAGTGATTACTCAGCAACTCTCTCTGCCGCTGGGCCAGCATCTGAGCGTTGATTGTCCCCTGGGAGGACAGAGAGAGTTAGGCGTGTTATTTCGGCATCGGAGCACAAGGGAGAATGCAAGAAGTGATTCAGCGTACCTGATTTGGAACGTTGGGTCTTAGAGGTAGGTTCATATTTGGCACTCCAGCCATCTGATTCATCATAGGTTGACGATTCTGGAACAGACACAAACAGAAGCAGCACATTGTAGAATTATT
>NW_015597255.1:0-386 GCF_001515605.1 Sinocyclocheilus anshuiensis | reverse complement strand
GCCAGCGGTAAATTCCAGAAGATCTGGCCGAGGTGAGGCGCTTTCTGGGGCGGGTTCATGAGCGCAGACGATCTGGAGCTCACGGCTCCGAAAACTTCAAAACAAATTTTCAAATAGACGTTATCTTTATTAACAAACTGTACATTTCAACTATAAACAAGTACATTATCGCCTGATAACCTCTTAAAACTACAATCCGTGAAACAAAAATAGTAATATTTATAAAATGATACTGGATTCGGGCGTCCGCCGTGACACTCGTTGTAAGAAGTCCGGCAAGCGGAGTGATACGATTATAAACTGTGAAACGGCTGTTGGAGTTCTGATATTACTCTAATATCGCACTCTTACCAGCCAATCAGATTCGAGGACCAGAAAGAACTGTT
>NW_015597254.1:0-386 GCF_001515605.1 Sinocyclocheilus anshuiensis | reverse complement strand
TAGCTACAGGAAAAGCTACACTGTTTTAAAAGTAGCGTCGCTACTATGTGTAGTTAATGTAGTTAAGCTAGTAACTAGTAGCTAGCTAATTGTAGCTAGCTACTCCCCAACACTGCTTTTAAGCACCATTATTTTTAAGAGTGTAAGGACGTTTGTTTGCAAGTTTCCTCAGAAGGAAGGAGGAAAGAAGGAAGGAAGTTCAGTATAAAGTAAGTTCATTTGGGAGTACATTTGTTCAGAAGTTCAGAAGGAAGGCAGGAAGTATGCAGGTTCGAGAGGAAGGATCTTTGGAGGTACATTTGGAACTTCAGAAGTATGTTTGGAAGCTCAGAAGAAAATGAAGGCAGGAACTACGCAAATTCGAAAGGAAGGACTTTCAAAGGGTT
>NW_015597253.1:0-386 GCF_001515605.1 Sinocyclocheilus anshuiensis | reverse complement strand
TTTTAATTAAATTTCCATTTTTATGATTTAATTCATTTTTATTTACTGTTATATTTTGATTGTTTTATTTCAGAATTACTTTAACTTATTTAGGATTTAATTAATTTCTAGTAAGTGTTTTATTCTGATTGTTTTTATTTTAATGAAGTTTTTTAAATAGTTATTTTCAATGATTTACATTTATTTAAATTTGCATTTTTACAATTTAACTAATGTTTAGGGTATTATTTTGATTAGTTATATTTTAAAATAAGTAACTTTACATATTTATGATTTAATTCACTTTTAGTAAGTGTTTTAATTAAAATTGTTTTTATTTTAATAAATAGTTTTTTAGTTTTTTAAATTATTTGCATTTATGACCTAATTAATGTTTAGTGTTTTAT
>NW_015597252.1:0-386 GCF_001515605.1 Sinocyclocheilus anshuiensis | reverse complement strand
ATTTTTTTATATTTTTAATGGCTTTTTGAAAATGAAACTGGCTTTAGACATCTGTCAGATGGAGTTTGGAGTTGCATTTGTAGAAGCTAAGAAAAAATCTACCCAAAAATGAAAATCCTGTCATCGTTTACTCACCCTCGTTTTATTTCGCTTTTAGAACCCAAAGAGATATTTTGAAAAATGTCTAAGTGATTTTTTTTGTCCATACAGTGTCTGTGCAGCACCTTTCACATGACTACAGCATATTTAGATATGCAGCCTAAATATTGTGAGGAATATTGTGATGTTTTTTGATGACATTTTGTGAATTAAACTAGCTTTAGACATCTATAGGTTGGAGTCTTTGGAGTTGAAGAAAATCCACCCCAAAATGAAAATTCTATCAT
>NW_015597251.1:0-386 GCF_001515605.1 Sinocyclocheilus anshuiensis | reverse complement strand
GTGAAGCCAAACTTACCAGCCATCTCTAATGCCAGTGCCAGAGTATGCAGACCTGTGAAAGAGCTTCTTCATTATAATGACCACAGCATTTTATCAAACGCCCTTACCTGATGATCAGCCGTGGATTTTATTCCTTCTTTTATTTCTTTTAAATCTAATTCCTAGTCAAATTAGAATGATATCTTGCTTTATCGGCAATATATGATGATTTATTAACAAAGTTTGAGAGGAGCATGTTCAGATAATCAACTAGTTCAGCACAGGTGGAGCTCCTAACTATTCTCACCCCAGCTCGGGGATATGGGGTTAGGGTTAGGGTTAGTGCTGATGGGTTAGTGCAGATGGGTTAGGGTTAGTGCTGATCGGTTAGCATTAGGGTTATGGTG
>NW_015597250.1:0-385 GCF_001515605.1 Sinocyclocheilus anshuiensis | reverse complement strand
GTTTTGCGACCTTAGGGAGCGTGATGGATTATAGCGTGGTAGAAGGCTAGTTAGTTAAACATTTAATAAACATATCAAGAATATATAACTTTTCAGCTGTAAATTAGTGCACAATATAATTATGTGTTTTGTGACCGTAACACTGTTCATTGTCAAGGGAAGGAGGCGGCAACCACCAAACATTTAACAAATTTTAAGTACAAAATAAACAACAAAACAAAAGTGAATGGCAGCCCCTCATGGATGACTGCCGAATAAACATAAACAAACAGGGACTTGCAGAGAGTTCCTCGGGACAGGGGCGTCTTTCATTTTAACCACTTCACATTTACACATTAACAAAAAAAAAAAAAACTGTTAACAGACAGTAGCTTCATAGTTTTCA
>NW_015597249.1:0-386 GCF_001515605.1 Sinocyclocheilus anshuiensis | reverse complement strand
CATGAAATCTGAAGTGGAGCATACTTTATTGCCCCATGCTCTGCCGCAGGACTTACGGGGGCCTTTGCCATTTCAAGCTCTCGATATTACCAAGTTATTATTTCATTATTTCTTTATACTGATCCCTAAACTCAAACGCGGCCATAAGTGCCGACGACGTCAGTTTAAAAGGGAAAAGTACTTGCGATATATATATTGAAAGGCAATCATCGCAGTGACTCATATCTACAGGTTCTCACCCATGGGTTTTCTTTGGCTGAGGGTATCGCTTACAAATGCTCACTCACCTCAGCCTCTCACACCCTTCCACTTTCTCTCTCACACACACTCCCCACCCTTTGTATTCACACAACACCGTTATAGATCTAGTCAAAGGGCCCAGGTTT
>NW_015597248.1:0-386 GCF_001515605.1 Sinocyclocheilus anshuiensis | reverse complement strand
CATGTGAAGTTTCCAGAACTTTTCTCCAGCTTTCCTTACCGGGTCAACGTCACGGCAGTGAACTCCCTGGGTCGAGCTTCCATTGCCATCAGCTTCGAGGAGTCCTCAATAGGTACAGTTTATACTACACACAAAAAATAAATTGGTGTAGAAATTTAATTGAAAATACTTTCACTCACAAATAGCTTTAAATAGAAATTTACTAGCTCACAAATAGCTGGTAAATTTCACATAATAATTACAAATAAATAGCAAGTAAAGTAATTAATTACACATGAAAATTTGAATGAGCAAAACTAAAATAGTATTTTTTTCTTGTAAAACATGATCCAATAATTGTGTGTACAGTCAAACCAAAAATTATTCAGACACCAGATATAATTTTT
>NW_015597247.1:0-385 GCF_001515605.1 Sinocyclocheilus anshuiensis | reverse complement strand
GGCGGCCCACCACAATATCAACACTGACCGCCACAAATAGATTTTTTCAAATTGTATTAACTTTGCTGAGTAAACATGAGCACTGCATGGCGCGGGTGATTTATATTAATGGATTTTTGAAGGGAACCGACTGTTTTCAGAAAAGTTTCGATATTTTCACTTCATCTTTCCTATATTGTCTGATAAAGTAACATTCATGAGCGCAGCGCTGCTTTATTTACAGCCATTACCGGGGAAACCGCTATTTCTGCAGCTCTAAAAGCGCCTCCTGCTGGCAGAGAAGGAATTTGCATTTTTAGTAAGACCATTTGCTGTTTTCGTTATGTATATATTTTCCCCGGGGGAAGTGCCACCACACATAGAGTGTAAGTCTGTGGGAAACACT
>NW_015597246.1:0-385 GCF_001515605.1 Sinocyclocheilus anshuiensis | reverse complement strand
TGGCTCACCAATGTTTCCAAATATTTTGGGGCCAGTCCATTTAAAGATTTAAAAACAAACAGTAAAAGTTTATTCAATTGTGCTATAAATTATTCACCCTTGAGTTGTTCCAAACCTGTATGAGTTAATCTGTTCCGATTACAAATGATGAAAGTTTGAAAAATGGCTTCTGGTCCCCACTGACTTCCATAGTATGGTTAAAAAAATAAAAATAAAAAATAAAAAAAATAAAATGGAAGTCAATGGCTGCCAGCAACTGCTTGGCTATTTTAGATTATATTATATACAACTTGGGGTTGAGTAAATGACAATTTTTATTTTTGGGTGAACTATCCCTTTAAAAGGAACACTCCACTATTTTTGAAAATAGGCTTATTTTCCAACT
>NW_015597245.1:0-385 GCF_001515605.1 Sinocyclocheilus anshuiensis | reverse complement strand
AGTCTTATTCATTAAGATCACAGTAAAATTGAGCATGAACTTAAATTTACAGAAGAGTAAAAGCTGCACCGTCCTCATTCTGTGGTTGTTTAATTCATATACAATAAGATGGTTAACTTGCGAATCTGAGCGGAAGTGCTGCAGAACTTAAGAAATAAAAGTAAACCACTCCCTTCTTAAGAAGTGGTGGTTGAACTCTAAATGACTGGACAACTTATTGTCATTAAAGAGAGAGTTCACCCAAAACTGAAAATTGCTGAAAATCTCCTCACCCTCAGGACATCCAAGATTTAGATAAGTTTGTTTCTTCATGAGAACAGATTTGGAGAAATGTAGCATTATACATCACTTGGTCACCAAAGGATCCTTTGCAGTGAATGGGTGC
>NW_015597244.1:0-385 GCF_001515605.1 Sinocyclocheilus anshuiensis | reverse complement strand
GTATCCGTGTGACGCAGCTGACACAGAACAGCATACTTTGTTTACAGGATGATGCGGAGGAGACCAATTGTTGAATAAAGTAATTATTTTTTTCTTTTGCTTTATAAGACCATCACTGTACCTGTATTAAAAACGACATTATTTCAATCTTCTTTGAAATGATAGCAAAGAGACAGGTTCAACAACAGGCCTGTAGATGATGCTCAGAGACTAGGCTTACAACACATGGTGGAGCTGTTGAGTTAGGCCCACCGGCTCAACCAGGCCCAGAACAGTGAGGAACAGCAGGGCTGCGTTCCAGTTCATTTTTTTATGCCCTTCACTCTCCAACTTCCCTCCAGTCTCATTTACTCGGATGTATGTCATTGATTACGTTGCATGAGTG
>NW_015597243.1:0-385 GCF_001515605.1 Sinocyclocheilus anshuiensis | reverse complement strand
CCAGAAGCCTAAAGCTTCATCCTCCACCAGCATACCAGCTACAAAATTGCCCACATCTCTGTATGGTTCTACCCAGAAGCCTAAAGCCACACCACTTACCAGTCTGCCAGAAGTTAAAGCTCCTGCACACCTTGCTGCAGAGTTTGACTTAACCAGATTCCTCTTTAAGCAAAATGAAATTGGAAAGAAAACTGCAAAAGAAAAAAAAACCCTGAAAGAACCAAGAAAGAGGAGAAAAGGGATCTGGCAAAGCCTGAGAAGATACTTCCGTTTCTCACCAATCCCATATCAAAGGTGTATTCACTCTTTCTGAAGAGAGCCATACCTATTTTTGATATCGGCAACCAAATACTTCAAAAAGAAGAGCCATGCATACATGTCTTGC
>NW_015597242.1:0-385 GCF_001515605.1 Sinocyclocheilus anshuiensis | reverse complement strand
GTTTTGTTTCCCTCCATTGTAATTCTTTTGGAGAAAATGGGGGTTACTCATTTTTTTGAAGTCATCTATGGATTTTTTCTACAGTGCCCTGAAAAAGAATAAGGATGAGCACAACAAGGAATCAGATGTATGTTTGTCACTATTTCACTTTTCATCTACTGTCACTCACACTGTCATTTATACCTGGCAATGATTTTGATGCTTCTGTGTTTTTAATCAGGGTCGGGTAGATTTTCTCAAGCTCATGCTCCAAAATCAAAAACCTGGTGATCATTTTGAGGACACAAGTGAGCAACCAGCAAAAGGTTTGAGAGATAGAATTTACACATTATCGACTCTTTCATTTCAAATGGAACTTGTTGTCAAATATGTGGTTTTGTGATTT
>NW_015597241.1:0-385 GCF_001515605.1 Sinocyclocheilus anshuiensis | reverse complement strand
GGAACACAGGACAGGCAGGAACACACACGTAGCACATGGAGTTGATGTTTAAGACAGGACGAAGAACTCAGGAAAACACAGTGCTTAAATAACAAGGAACTAATTGGGACACACCTGAAATCAATAAACAATCAAAACACGGGAGAAACTGGGTCATGGGGAGCAAAACACAAGACACAGAACTGACACATGGCAAGAGACTTTTTTTCAAAAACATTAAAATCTTCAAAACAATCTTCTAAAAACTTAAATGGGTCATGAACTGATAAATCAAAATTTACTAGTTCTTTTCACATACAAGAGGTCATTGTACTATAAAAACTCAAAACTTTGCCGTTACTCTAAAAACAGCTTATATTGAAGCCAATCTGCCAAAACAACAGCT
>NW_015597240.1:0-385 GCF_001515605.1 Sinocyclocheilus anshuiensis | reverse complement strand
GATACAGAAGTGTTTTGTAATGAGTGTAAATTGAGTTTGGATGATGAATTTCAAATGCGTCTCCTCCAGGTGAACTTCACAGTCGACCAGATCCGTGCCATCATGGACAAGAAGTCCAACATCCGTAACATGTCTGTGATTGCGCACGTGGACCACGGGAAATCTACACTGACTGACTCTCTGGTGTCCAAGGCTGGAATCATCGCCTCCGCCCGCGCCGGAGAAACCCGCTTCACTGACACGCGTAAAGACGAGCAAGAGCGCTGCATCACCATCAAATCCACGTAAGACGCCA
This sequence comes from Sinocyclocheilus anshuiensis, assembly GCF_001515605.1. Taxonomy (NCBI): domain Eukaryota; kingdom Metazoa; phylum Chordata; class Actinopteri; order Cypriniformes; family Cyprinidae; genus Sinocyclocheilus; species Sinocyclocheilus anshuiensis. The sequence goes on along the minus strand of NW_015597240.1, from coordinate 90 downwards.
GCAAATATCCAGGGACTTTAAGATCGCAAGACTAAATAAAATGCAGTTAAATATATCTAAACGGTATCATGCATAAGGGAATTTTAAATT
>NW_015597239.1:0-385 GCF_001515605.1 Sinocyclocheilus anshuiensis | reverse complement strand
TGTTTTGCATATGTAATGGGATTGGTTGATGATGAAGAAAAGGTTCTTGTAATACTAATATGTTGCATAGGCTTTACATTTAAATGATTATTCAGATAATTAAAATACAAATTCATAAATACCAAACAATGTACAGTATATATTTACTTGATTAATTAAAGGGTTAGTTCACCCAAAAGTGAAAATTATGTGAAGTACTCATCCTCAAGTTGTTCCAAACCTGTATAAATTTATTTGTTTTACTGAACACAGTTGAAGGTGTTTTGAAGAAAGTTTGTAACCAAACAGTTTTGGGCCACCATTGACTTCCACAGTATTTTTTCCTACTATGAAAGTGGTATGCCAGAAGGACCTGGTTACAAAATGTATCATCAGAACAAAAAAA
>NW_015597238.1:0-385 GCF_001515605.1 Sinocyclocheilus anshuiensis | reverse complement strand
CAGGGGCCTGTGACGGACATGTCGTACTCTCAGGACGGAGCGTTTTTGGCCGTGACGGACGAGAAGAAGGTCATCACTGTGTTCACCGTCGCGGATGGATACACGGTAAACTCCTTTCACTCAGTGATGAACGCATCTTCAGGAGGCTCATAACGGATCAGCAGTTCAGCAGTTCTTCACCTGTTTGAGTCCGTTTTCAAAGCTTTGGAGTGTCCAGAGAATTAAAATAGTTACATTTCATGATTCCAGAAGTTTTCAGTTTTTCAGTTCCTGCTCTCTTTAACCCGTGAATCTGCACGACTTTTCCAGTCATCCGGGATTTTTTATTTTACGCATAAATATATATATTTTAATTTTTACACTCAATTTTTATCTTTGCTCTGCA
>NW_015597237.1:0-385 GCF_001515605.1 Sinocyclocheilus anshuiensis | reverse complement strand
GACGACAGCACAGGCTCACCTCAGTACAGATAGACAAAGGAGAAAGCTCAAGGAAACAGCATCAGAGAAACTTTTGGCATGTGTCTGCTGCCTGGTTTTTTCTTTTTCCTTTTTTCCTGTTGTTTTGCAGCAGCATGCGTAACAGATTCACAACTCCAGACACAATGTTAACTTCAGGAATTGCTTTCAAAGGACAAGTTGCAGCCTTTTATAAATTAAGGAATGTTGTTTTTATTGCTTCACACTTCTGTATACTGAGAGGTGGTAGTTATCGGAGGAGCCATTACTTCTGGACTGTTTGTTTTCCGTCATGGAAAATTGCAGGGACGTTACCGATGTGTGGATTACACTTCGCCATGTAAGATAAAATGCCTACTGTGTGGAA
>NW_015597236.1:0-385 GCF_001515605.1 Sinocyclocheilus anshuiensis | reverse complement strand
AATAGAAGTCTATGGAAAGTCCCCACAATTCACAGAAACAAACGTTTAAGTAGTGTGTGTGTGTGTTCAGATGGGCAGCGAGGAGCAGCAGGAGCGTCTGCTCAGGGATTGGCTGGACTGCTGCGTGACAGACGGCGGGATGCTGGCGGCGCTTCAGAAGAGCAGCAGACGCAGACATCACCCGCTCATCACGCAGATGCTGGAGAAGTGGCTGGATGGGTACCGGCAGATGCACCCGTGTCCCACGCTCTCCGACGGCGAGGATGAGGAGGACGACGAAGACGAGTGACCCCCTGAAACCATTTCAACACTGTTCCACACACGCCCTCTTTCCCAGAATGCAATGCGACCACCCCCAACAACAGCGAGGGCTGAAAATCTTTGT
>NW_015597235.1:0-385 GCF_001515605.1 Sinocyclocheilus anshuiensis | reverse complement strand
TGAAATGTGTTCCTGTCGCTCAAGTACGTACTGCTGCTTTCTTAACGCTAGTACACTCATGTTTCTCTTCATATCGTATACATTTTTCGCCTTTTACTAAAGAGTTCCGTGGAAAAAAGCACAAAGAGTATAAACTAATTTTTGATGTCATGCTTAATTACGGGGCTGTTCAATCCGATTTAAATATCAGATCAATGACAGTGGTTCTGTAGTTTTGTGTTAGACAGTTTTTTTTGTTGAGAATATACATTTTTCTGCGCGCAATGTTGATGTAGCCTAATGGTAGCAGTAAATTAATGGCTTGGCATCGTATTTTCAGAAAGCATGAACTGTAAGCGTGATGCAAGAATATAGCCTGTTTCGTCCGTATTTTATTTTGCTCTTT
>NW_015597234.1:0-385 GCF_001515605.1 Sinocyclocheilus anshuiensis | reverse complement strand
TTTTTTTTTAACATTAGCTTACAATAGTGAAAGACTTCTTCACTAAGGTAGATTGCATATTTTCTTGCCTAGGATGTTGTGCTTGTGCTCATGATCAATAATCACGTTTCATTCGCCCAAACTGATTTACCGAAATCAAAATGGGGACGGTGAAGGGAATTGCTATTGTTAAACCCTGTCTGAGCAAAGTCAGTAAATTTTAGTCCAATTCCATAACATTAACTTGCAGTTTTGGGAAAAAGAATATTCTCTCTGGCAGAGCCGATCCTAGACTTCTGGGGGCCCTAAGCAAAATTGTGTCGGTGGCGGAGGTGGAGGTGGGGGGTGGTTGGGGTGGTGGATGACGAGTTATGAATGAATGAAATGCCTTTGTCCGCTTGAGAAA
>NW_015597233.1:0-385 GCF_001515605.1 Sinocyclocheilus anshuiensis | reverse complement strand
GTTACTTATGAAAATGTTAAGGATTACAAAGAGGGTTACATCTGAATATTTTCACACACATACAGATTTGATTGAGTTATTTCCAAAATTGCATTGACTGCTTTAAAATATGAGACACTGATGTTTCAGGAATTTAGGACACAGAATAAGACACATGTTTAGTTGATAAATATTTGATTTCATATTTGGGCTTGTGTATATGCTTTATTTTTTAAATTTACTGCTTTTTTCCACAAGGCATTGTTAGATGCCTATGTTTCCTGTTATAGCTATGCAATGACTCAATTTCAAAAACAGTATCATAGCTTTTAAACTATATTATGTTATGATTTTAAATCTATATTTAACCTCAGAATGATCTCAAAGTAAAAAGAGGTGCTAAAGT
>NW_015597232.1:0-385 GCF_001515605.1 Sinocyclocheilus anshuiensis | reverse complement strand
CATAATAGAAATGACTGAATTAAAAATATAAAATAAATAAAGTATACATATACACCCACACCACAACTTTGTCAATCTCCTTCAAAATTTCAAGTGTAAATTAATGTTGCTTGTAGTTTCTTTGCAATTACATGAAACTAGCAATTTGAGAATTTAGGGCTCTCAGCATTTCTTTGGAAAACCTCTAACATTCACTATTAATTGAAACTCATTTAAAGCAGGGAGTAAACATACAGCCACACAATCATATCTAAAGCATGCATGTCTTCTAGAGCAATCTTTATTAGAAATATTCTTGACAAGACCGGAGAACCATCAGCTTCACCAGACACCAACCAGACACTAATGAAGAGGATTCAACAGGATCATTAGGGGAGACCACAGA
>NW_015597231.1:0-385 GCF_001515605.1 Sinocyclocheilus anshuiensis | reverse complement strand
ACTCTAAAAATGGCTGGGTTAAAAATAACCCAATTGGCAACCCAGTGCTGGGTAAATATTGGACAGAACACATGCTGGTTTACACATTTTAACCCAGCAGGCTGAGTTGTTGAGAAACCCAAGATATAGTAATTTTGACCATTTATGTGTTTGCATTTTTGTGTTTCTTGGTTATTCTTGCTGGGTTATTCTCATCATTTCGCCTATGCTTAACAAGACATGGATTAATAAATAATGAAGAATACAGCTTATTTAGACTGTTAAAAATTATTTTTAATGCCAACTGACATTCACAAATGTTAAAATTTGTAGCAATGACAAACAACATGCAATTTCCTTTTTTTTTTCCAGCAAATGCAAAAATCACAGAAATACAGTTGCAATA
>NW_015597230.1:0-385 GCF_001515605.1 Sinocyclocheilus anshuiensis | reverse complement strand
ATTATTTTTAAAAGTAGTGATGTAACGTTACAGATCGCTGTAGCCGCTTATTGTAACGGCAGCACGGAGCGAATGTGAACGGATCATCTCTGTCTACACCACGGAAAACATGAATGAACATCAGAAGGTATGTTGCATGGTATAAATTGCTTAAATTATCTTATATCTCTTGCAAACAAAACCCAATCAAAGTTTGAACCCCAGAAAGACGTTAAGACGTTGACGTAATGGTAACGTTACATTTACCTCAGTAAAATCATTCAATGTTTATAGTTAGTTCGTTTGCTATAAAAAGTAATTATTTATTGTAAATTGGAATAATTTTGACTAATTTAAATCATTAATATTGTTCCTGTGGCTCAGTGGTAGAGCATTGCGTTAGCAG
>NW_015597229.1:0-385 GCF_001515605.1 Sinocyclocheilus anshuiensis | reverse complement strand
TTCTGTAGTTGTGGTTTCCATTGTTGTACTTTCTGAAGTTGTAATAACAGGGGTGGTACTTTCTGTTGAAGTGCTTTCTGTTGTTGTACTTTCTGAAGTGGTGGAGCCAGTGGTTATACTTTCTGTCATTGTGGTGCTTTCAGTTGTTGTGGTCTCTGTGGTAGTACTGTCTGTAGTGGTGGTGCCTTCTGTTGTTGTGATCTCAGCTGTGGTGGTACTTTCTATTGTTGTGGTCATGGTTGTTGTCCCGGGAGTGGTACTTTCTGTTGTTGTGGTCTCTGTTGTTGTACTTTCTGGAGTAGTGGTGCCAGTGGTTGTACTTTCTAACAGTGTTGTGCTTTCTGGAATTGTAGAACCAGTGGTGGTGCTTTCTGTTGTTATGGTG
>NW_015597228.1:0-385 GCF_001515605.1 Sinocyclocheilus anshuiensis | reverse complement strand
TTTTTTTTTTTGTCATTTTTATTTTATTCACATTAAGTTCTGGATATTTTAATGAAAATTAGCATATTTTTATACATTTTTTCACACAAAAAAAAACAAAACAAAGAAAGACACAATTTCTGCATATTTATGCTTTAAACATGATGATCCATCAGGACCTAGATCACTGAATGTCTCTGATGCCATCTATGGAGCAGGGGTCTCCAACCTTTTTGCGAGTGAGGGCTCCCTGAATATCTTTTAATATCTTGATATCTTGCCATTAATAAACATTAACGATTTCTCACAAGCATTTAAAAAAAATGTATCAATCCAGGAAAATATTCCAGATAAATTTATAAAAAATAGGCTATCATACAATATTGATATTTATCATGATATTCAT
>NW_015597227.1:0-385 GCF_001515605.1 Sinocyclocheilus anshuiensis | reverse complement strand
TGGGGGTCAGCAATGAGAGGAAATGGACAGAAAAAAACAAAGTAAAGTCAAAGAGCAGCAGGTTTTTAAATCATGCACATATATCTCAAATGCAGGGAGGCTGAAACAGTTGAGGAAGTGAGTCGCCAATGAGAAAAGACTTTGATGGACAGAAGGAGACAAAGCAGACTGGCTTTTGATGGATGGAGACACCGTTAGTATATACACACGGACCCAACCCCTCCCCTTCGTCCCTGCTGCCTCAGCACCAGCCAAACTGGGTGCCTCCTCTCCTCCACACAAGCAAGGTTAAGTCATGACAATATTGCCCCAGATCATGAAAATATTAGCAATACTTCTGTCCCTGCCACCCAGGGCAAACCCATCCATCTTCCCACCGGAGACG
>NW_015597226.1:0-385 GCF_001515605.1 Sinocyclocheilus anshuiensis | reverse complement strand
TGGATTCCACATTACCAGTGAGTCTAAGTGGTGGGTGCAGGACTAACGCAGCATGGTAGCACCATTGACCGTTTGCTACTCATGGCCTGGCAGCCACGCCTCGGTGATACACCGATATTGTACTTAGCCAGCTCATTGACAAGCGTCACCTGGTAACCCAGGCCATTTAGGGTAATCTCGGACTCGCCATGTCACGGTGCCGTCTACAGGTCTATGTGGTTTTTAAGATGAAAATTGTTCAAGCCACCAACCAGTTTCACCACACCCTCGTGGCACTGTCGCTGTTTGGTCCGCGGCTGCTTATTCAAACGAGTGGTGCCCGCCTTATATCACAGCTAACTAGGGATGCTCCGATCGATCAGCCGGAGATCGGTATCGGCCGATA
>NW_015597225.1:0-385 GCF_001515605.1 Sinocyclocheilus anshuiensis | reverse complement strand
GGACCTCTCCCTGCAGTCTGCTGACGATCTGTGTGAGGCGCAGCAGCTCCTGGTCTTTCTCCAGCACGCTCTCCTCCAGCTCCTCCATCCGCAGCTGAACATCGGCCCTCAGCTTCTGCTGCAAACTCAGCTCCACTTGCGCCTGGTTCCCCTCCTGCAGCGCGTCTGCCAGCTGACACACACAATAAACATCACAGGATCACAAAATCAATCAATATTTATTTAAATATTTCTTAAGACTTACTAATAATTTTTTAACATTTGTAAAAATCATTATTTTATTTAATACATATAATTATTTATATTATATTAGTATTAAATTATTTTAAAAACACCTGCAAGCCAAGAAGGTGTGTGTGTGTGAGAGAGAGTGTGTGTGTGTGTG
>NW_015597224.1:0-385 GCF_001515605.1 Sinocyclocheilus anshuiensis | reverse complement strand
TTTCTCTCAAAGTTATCTGACATTATCAAGATGAATTTGTTCTGAGACAGTTCTTGTCATATTTTATTAACATTTTCTAAACTATAGCTATGATTAGCTTATGATAGCTATAGCACTGTGATAATGTGAGAAATGCTGAAGCTGTCTGAATACATTTTGGTTTGACTGTATGAAAACACACTCCATGTAATGGGATTCGAGTTGTTGCTGGATAAATAGACGCTGAAGGCCGTGTTTGGAGCTCTAGAGCGGGTTGTCGATGTTCCAGACGTCTCCGCTGAGTGCGTTCGCGGCGCCCTGAAGCGTCCAGGTGAAGAGCGCTAGCTGGCGGCGGAAACGAGCCTCGTCGAACAGGTGCGGCGCGGAGCGCAGGAGCGACAGGTGA
>NW_015597223.1:0-385 GCF_001515605.1 Sinocyclocheilus anshuiensis | reverse complement strand
TGCCTTTTAATACATTTTAATAATCTGAATACTAGATGTGTTTTTCTACCCCATGAAAACGCTTAACGTGCAACTAAGCGCGTTGCATTCATATTCTGGGCTATATTCTGCTGGTATGTAGCCTACTGGACCTGGTCCTCCAAACTATTTTTAGCCAAATTACTTGTACCTTAAGAGTAAAAATGAAATCACAGCCGAGTCTACCAGAAAGCCAGAGACTCTTACAGCAGGCCTGCCTATATAGGAGAAAGACTAATATATGGACAAAGTAGTATATGAACTGACTACCAAAACATGTCATTTTAGTCCTTGGGATGACTTTGTGGGAAATGTGTTACCAAATGTTTTAAAGTATAAGTACAAATTAATGTTTGTAATTATTTAT
>NW_015597222.1:0-385 GCF_001515605.1 Sinocyclocheilus anshuiensis | reverse complement strand
TTTAAAATTCCATGACTTTTCCAGGTTTTTCATGACCGTACGAACGCTGATAGAAGAAAAGACATATCATTAAATATGATGTCTGGTTGTGCAGAGATAGGGGAAGCAGGGTGCTGCAAACATCCGACTGAAAGCCTTCACAAACCCTACACCAGCTTCCAGTCAAGGATGTTTACAGCGCCCCCAGGCTGCCAAAGACAACAGCACCACCTCCTCTTCACAGATGCTGAAGAAAAAAAAACACACAACTGCATGACGATGATCAATTTTGACAGCTTGAAGCTCCCCTCTTTTCCGCACCTGTCGTTTTGGAGGCTTGAGGTCATCGCGGGGGACTATGTCAATGAGGAAGTCAAACTGATCAAACTTAGTGATGGCCATGGCG
>NW_015597221.1:0-385 GCF_001515605.1 Sinocyclocheilus anshuiensis | reverse complement strand
ATCAGGTGAACTACTCCTGTAAATGTCACAGTTTAATAAAGGTTATGCTGCTAATGTAGGGCAGTCTACACCCTGTCTAACCTGACATACACCTACGTGTTCATTAGTCATATTTTGACAGGTTCATCTTATCTTATTAGTGGTGCTTGCTATGGAGGAAAAAAAAACAATTAAAAGATAATTGTAACTTAACTTTATATCTCAAAATGGCAACTTAATTTCTTGTAAGTTCAATGTTATCTCACAATTGTGACTTTATATCTCGCAATGTATCTTCATATCTCACAATTGCAGCTTTTTTCTTATAATTACAACTTTATATCTTTATATCTGTAACTTTATATTTCACAATTGCATCTTTATATCTCATAATGTGACTTACAAG
>NW_015597220.1:0-385 GCF_001515605.1 Sinocyclocheilus anshuiensis | reverse complement strand
GCAATAAAATAATGAGTAAGTATAAGTCTGAATAGAATCTATTGAGATGGGTAATAAAATCAATTAGGTAGAATAGGTTTACTTAAACTTCCAAAGTTCAAGGCTTATTTGTACCTAAAATGATTAGGCTCAAAAGAGAATACTAGAAATAATGATCATATGAAATGAACTGAGGGAAATTTTGAATGTTTCCAAATAAATTCAATGTTCTAATTAAATTTGAATTCGGCACAATTAATGATGGTGAGTCAGTATTTCCCTTTCTAGTAAAACAGGATGAAGTGGTAAGAAGTGAGAAAAGGGAGAAATAAGAAAGAGAAAGAGACCAAAGTGTACTAGATGAGGTGTTTAAAGGGTTAAATCACTTTAGCTATCCCAAACAGAC
>NW_015597219.1:0-385 GCF_001515605.1 Sinocyclocheilus anshuiensis | reverse complement strand
CCGGCTCTCGCACCTGGTCTGACAGCACTAACACCTCCGGCTCCGCGGCGATCCTCAGCTCTGTAGCCCCTTGCGGCGACGGTTGCGGCGGTTTCGGGCTCTCTGTCAACGGTGGGCTCGGCCTTAAGCTCCGCACAGCGAGGTGAAGGTGGGCTGGGCTCTGGGTCCGGAGTGAAACTGGCAAGATCCTCCTCGGAACGGACGGTGAACGGGGATCCGTTTCTCGCCAGTATCCACTCCACAAAGGTGGCGAAATCCACTCAAGGACCATCTTCGGACGACGGCGCTCTGCACGCCGGGTTCAAGCTAGCATCAAAAAACGCACAGAGCGCGTCGTCCGGGTAGGTGGTGAGATGGGCGATGGCCAGAAACAGTCCGGTATGGT
>NW_015597218.1:0-385 GCF_001515605.1 Sinocyclocheilus anshuiensis | reverse complement strand
AAAGCCTTTTTACCATGGTTCTTGAATCCAATAATCTTGATCAACTTGAAAACTCGCGCGGTGTCTTCCAAATAAATCCATGTAAATCTCGCGAGAGTTTTGCGTAGGACGGTTAACGTATAAAACCGATTGCGAAGTTTAGCTCTTCGGTTTTGTTCAGCTGCTCAAAATGACACTATTAAAGTGTCAGCATTGTGTTAGAGAGGATAAAGCAGCAGAGGACACAGATCATGCGGAGGTTTGTAGGTATTCATATTATTAGCAGCTGCTGTTTTAAAGAGCGAGGCCTGATTTTGTGTGAGCTAGTTGGCTAACGTTAGCACAGCTGACACGATTCATTATTATATTATTTACCTTTAGCGTTAACATTATACAGCTCGATAGC
>NW_015597217.1:0-385 GCF_001515605.1 Sinocyclocheilus anshuiensis | reverse complement strand
ATCCGACAGCATCTCCATCGCTGCATCACACGAGAGCAGATCAAGAACCTCTCGTATGCACAAACACCTTTATTTCACTTAGAATAAAGCAATAAAGTCCAAACCTTTTGTTATGCAAGTGAAATAATCATTATCTCCCTCCACAATCTGCTCTCCTGCTGCTTTCCGCTTGTCCGGGTGATGTTTGAGGACCATGGCTTTATCTGTGGAGAACAGCAGCATGTTACTACAAAATAGGCTACTCTTTACTATTTTGAAGTGTCTTCTGCTCACCGAAGCTCCATTTATTACACAGTAAAAAATGTGAAATATTATTTAAATTTAAAATACCAGTTTTCTTTGTGAATATATTGTGAAATGTAATTTATTGCTGTGATCAAAGCTG
>NW_015597216.1:0-385 GCF_001515605.1 Sinocyclocheilus anshuiensis | reverse complement strand
AAAAAAAATAGAAATAATCTTATATATAATGCATTCAGTGGCTCTTTGTGTTTTTTAAAGAAGTCTCTTCTGCTCATCAAGGCTGAATTTGTTTGATCAGAAATACAGAAACAAAAACAGTAATATTGTGAAATATAACTACAGTCTAAAAGAACAGTTTTCTATTTTAATATACTTTAAAATATTATTTATTTCTGTGATACAAAGCTGAATTTTCATCAGCCATTAGAGATTTCTGTTTTAAATGAATGCTGTTTGTTTTAACTTTTTATTCATCAAAAAATCTAAAAAATAAGAAGCAGCAAAACTGTATCCAGCACTGATAATAAATCAGCATATTATGATTTCTGAAGTATCATGTGACACTGAAGACTGGAGGAATGAT
>NW_015597215.1:0-385 GCF_001515605.1 Sinocyclocheilus anshuiensis | reverse complement strand
GAATCTAATTTTTCATGGTATCTTCTTAAAATTTGAAATATAAACAGAAAAATAGTGCCAATAATGCAAACTAAATTTAATTATGCTGTAAAGCAGCTCTAAAAGAGAACAATAGTAAACACAAAATTTTCCAGTTAAAGTCAGTTCATCCTTGACTCAGTGATGTCATTGATCAGCCCAGTTTAGTTCTCTTCCAATAGTGTCTGTGTGATAATGTTGACAATATTGCCAAAAATTCAAGCAAGCCAAAGGTGACAGTGGCAAGGAACCAAAACTCTATCTGTGATAGAAATGGAGAAGACCTTGGGAGAAACCAGGCTCAGTCAGGGGGCCAGTTCTGCTTTGGCCAGATGAAACCAGCATGGTGTGGTTTAATTCCAGGCTG
>NW_015597214.1:0-385 GCF_001515605.1 Sinocyclocheilus anshuiensis | reverse complement strand
CCTAGCTCCGTTCCCACGGCTCTCGGCCCCGCCCCTCTCGTCACAGAGGAATTCACAGAATAAAGGCCCGTTCACACCAAGAATGATAACGATAACTTTATCAGCATCAACATCAACATCAACACACAGTGACATTCAGTTTATTATAAGCACTTGCAACAGTTATGTTGAAAGCAGAGTGGATTCTGATTGCTCAATGGCTCTCAATGTTTTTATTGTTCATCAGCTGGAAAAAACAATTGTTGTATCATTGTTTTTTCAATGATATTGTTTCCTCTGTGTCATTATTGTTATAGTTGTGGTGTGGACTCTGCTATTCTTTTACATTTATAAAGATTTTTAAAACTATTTCTTTACCATTATCATTATAGGTGTGAATGGGCCT
>NW_015597213.1:0-385 GCF_001515605.1 Sinocyclocheilus anshuiensis | reverse complement strand
GTCGTGCCTGGCGCCGCATTGCGCCGGGTGTATGATAGGGCCCTAAATGTTCATTAATATCATCAATGTAACAGTACTGGTCAGTTTCCAAACCTACTTTTAGTCAGTTATTATGTTTGGTCATCATTGACATTTTGCAGTGTACACGACAAAAGCAGCTGAGCAAAAACATGTTTATTGTGAGCTAACCACACTAACCACTAGTGGTCGACCGATATATCGCCATCAGCCGATACGTTTTCCTGTTTGGCCGATGCGGGACTTTTATTTTGACGGCGATAAGAACCGCAGCGCCTGAGCACACAGTGCTCACATTCTCCCTTTTGTTCGCTTTCGTCGGTAACAGTTCTGTCTAAATACGGATAGAAGTCTGTCTAATAATCAG
>NW_015597212.1:0-385 GCF_001515605.1 Sinocyclocheilus anshuiensis | reverse complement strand
TCTGCATCTCTGTGTTGTTATTATTCTCCTGACTCAAGCAGGTACCATTCACTTGTTTTTGCATTCTGATAAATGTCCAGCATAATTTGATGACTAAATAATATTGTTTACTATTTTACAATTTAGTGCAGATGTTGAAAAGTTTGTGTTTGTATTCTAATGTGTTTTGTTTAAAAGATTAAACACCACCTGAACAATGTATTATGTGTCTCATGAGCTTTTGCACGTTTGTTGTTTTCTACTGCACAGTTTTACCATTCAGTGAAATTACTGTAAACCTGCAGTGATTGTGGTTTTCTGTCTTTTCATCAGATTATTCCATATCCAATCAAGAGCAAATGATTCGGCAGCACATCAACAAAACAGTGTTTGTGGGGGAAACAGT
>NW_015597211.1:0-385 GCF_001515605.1 Sinocyclocheilus anshuiensis | reverse complement strand
CACAGTGGAGTTTCTATTTTTTACCTTTCATATGAATGAAGCTGCATCACAATGACCCACAAAAGATTTAGTTACGCCTCTCTGTCCCATCATACACCCACGTTTCCATTTACAGTGAACAGGAAGTATCTGAAAGTCCGAGATTGCTTTAAAGTAAAGCGGCCAGAATTTCTCAAGGGCTTTATATTTCCGCTAGTCAGACTGAGAAAACACTCATTTATGCATGCTAGTATGTGTCTGATAATATGCGTCTATAGCAGACCCATTCTGGCTGAACTCTGTTTTACAAATCTCATCTCTACGAGGAAATGATGTGCACTAACTCACCATCTCTCTATTAGTTCCCTCTCATAGGTCACTTCAATGCTGCGATGACGTCATCGCT
>NW_015597210.1:0-385 GCF_001515605.1 Sinocyclocheilus anshuiensis | reverse complement strand
ACTTTACTTCAGTTTCGCTGCACAACCACAAGTCAGCACTTACAGCCTCTCAGATCTGGGACTTTGACTTTTGCTTCTCCTTTCGCGATATTTCTGTAGCAAAACTCACTTGTGCACTTGTACATGCAGATGCGAATTAAGTCATTTTATTGGTTGATGCCTGACCAATAAAATGTGATGGTTTCTTTGCGTGATGACGTCACGCAACAGTGGCAGCCAATGTACCCTTTTATATTTCTGTGTTGTCCTCATTTTCTTGTGTAAATAAATTACAAAGTAGTCTTGAGGTAAAAGATCATGCAAGAACATGAAAAACCAACTGTTGGCTGCTGATGCACTATGGACCTGGATAAACATCAGTTTGACACACATCAAACTATTATGT
>NW_015597209.1:0-385 GCF_001515605.1 Sinocyclocheilus anshuiensis | reverse complement strand
CAGGCTGCTTTGCCGTACAGATGTTGAAGAGAGACTGGTTGTATGAACTGCGCTATTTAAAGATACAGGTGTAAACAAGGACTGTACACTGTTGATCTGAAGGAACTAAAATGAAGATGACGATACTATGGCTGAAAAAGCATATGTATGAGTGTGTGAATTCACTTATTTATTTAATGAAATTGCATGTTCCTCCAAGACTATTTGACAGACTCACGTCATCTGATGGTCTAGTGATATGTGAATAAATGACTGAACGTCTGCAAGAACAAGTGCGATTTGTTCTATTATAATGCACAGCTTGCCTGTGACTTTATTTATTGAAATATACTGATAATTTTTATTTATAAAGGGGTATTTTGCAGGTGGAATTTTAACACTATAG
>NW_015597208.1:0-385 GCF_001515605.1 Sinocyclocheilus anshuiensis | reverse complement strand
TGAGTCAGAACAGCCGGCATTGTAATCTACTCTACCAGGATCAGTGCCCAGAAAAGGATATGAATACTTTTGCAATGTAAGCATTTCAGTATTTTATTTTTATTTTTTATATTTTGTTTTTCAGTAATGACCAGCTGACTGTATATTACCTACTGTATATATTACCTCTGAAAAATTTGTACATAATACATAACATTGAAAATGTTATATTGTCAGTGCGTATACTTTGTTTAATTTAGTTGTTGGATTTTAACGAACCCTAACCCCTGAGTTTCCGAGTCATGCAGCATTTGTTCTAGAAGCAATACAGCATGTCTTTTTGAGTTGCAAGCAAATACACTACGGCTCGAGCATGATCGGTGCTGTTTACAAGCCATTGTGAGAT
>NW_015597207.1:0-385 GCF_001515605.1 Sinocyclocheilus anshuiensis | reverse complement strand
TTGTTTACATGGGAAAATACGTGAGCAACGTTAATCACTTTATGGAAAAGTGGATCATTAATGATTATTTCTGGGATATGTGTCTGTGGAAACATTCCCTTTAACGGTTTTATTTGTATATGATTTGAAAACTTGTGGGTTTGATTAATCCTTTAATCGTGTGTGTGGCCCTAATGGTGATTAGTCACTACCTTATTTCCACTGTCATTTCCTTCATTACTGTGAGCCAACTCAGAATGGATTAATTGTGTTTGAATAGCACTGGTGAGTCATGTTACACTCACAGAACATGCTCCTCAGTGTGTCCTCAACAGGAAGTGAAAGTTGTATAATATAGAATATATAGTTACTAAAGGTTTGTGTGTGTGAGACCCTTATAAACCAT
>NW_015597206.1:0-385 GCF_001515605.1 Sinocyclocheilus anshuiensis | reverse complement strand
TGCTATCCAGGATCAGGTAACCCATCTTACTTTTGTGCCGGTTTTCCAAAGCAAAATTGGATTGAATCACTCTGATCCAGATACACACTTTTTCAGATCTCCAGATCTGGATTACTAGTGCTCTGCAGAGCCCCTAAAGGGACATGGTGATGGGGGGGCAATGAGATGGGGGACAAAATGCCAATGTTTTGCATTGCATTTACACAAATAACTGAAAATGTATGTCATTGCACATTATCAAACCAAGAGGCATATGCAAACATGTGAACAGACTCCACTTTTATAGTTGCAATTGCTTTTAACCAACTAGTTAATGTATGAAGTTCTAGACATCACAATCAAATGTGGTTAAACACTGGAGCCCACTGTGTGCATGAAAATGAAT
>NW_015597205.1:0-385 GCF_001515605.1 Sinocyclocheilus anshuiensis | reverse complement strand
CAGTTGGGGCTTCAGGTCAACCGAGAGAAGAGCAAGCTCTCCCCCATGCAGAGAATCTCTTTTCTCTGTATGGAGTTAGACTCGTTGAGTATGACGGCACGTCTCTCCAACGAACGTGCCCAGTCGTTGCTGAACTGCCTGAGTTCCTTCAGAGGCAGGACGGTGGTACCACCGAAACACTTTCAGAGGCTCCTGGGGCGTATAGTATCCGCAGACGCAGTCACGCCGCTCGGATTGCTTCATATGAGACCACTCCAGCACTGGTTACACTCCCGAGTACCGAGATGGGCATGGTGCCGCGATACACATAGTGTCACCATCACACCGATGTGTTGCCGCTTATTCAGCCCCTGGTCGGACCTTGCTTTTCTACGGGCCGGGGTGC
>NW_015597204.1:0-385 GCF_001515605.1 Sinocyclocheilus anshuiensis | reverse complement strand
AAAAGTAAAAAAAAGAAAGATACAATTTTTCTAGAATTAATTGAATAGATAAAATAAAATAAACAGATAGAATAATATAATACAGTATAATATAATAATGACAAAATAAATGAGATAATGATTATATATATATACAAAAATAAAGATACCATTTCCAAAGTTGTAGATTAAACAAAGATAATTGGAGTGTTAAAAAAGAAAAAAAGAAAAAACAGAAATGTAGCATATTTAATGTGTTGCCATTTCTTTGTAATCAATTGTGAAATTTACTAGCAATTTCTGGGTGAAAATTGTTTCAAATTTACACCATTTTTTTTTTCGGTGTAGAATTTATAACTGATAGTTTAAATAATAATTGATAGATACAATAAAAAACAAATAATAT
>NW_015597203.1:0-384 GCF_001515605.1 Sinocyclocheilus anshuiensis | reverse complement strand
CACACACACACACACACACACACACACACAATACATATTCACACTTAAATGAAAAATAATAAAAATGGTCATTATGAAAACAAACCATATACATTCATTCATTAATGTGTTTGCTTTTTTTAAATCTACACACCCAACACATCGCAACAATGACCCCCAAACATCCCCGAGGACCCCCAGTACAATAAACAGGAAACATTTCCTTTAATCCTGATGCCCCCCTTCTCTCTCTCTCTCTCACACACACACACACACCTCTGTCTCTCTACGTGGGGGAAATGCCTCGTCAGTCACGGCCCAGCAATCACACAAAGCCAGATAAAGGAGGACCTCACTATGGTAATCCTGCCAGGCCTATTCACAATGACACACACACACACACAC
>NW_015597202.1:0-385 GCF_001515605.1 Sinocyclocheilus anshuiensis | reverse complement strand
TATAATTAATTAAAATTCTATTTATATTTTATATTTATATAATTATTGTAATCATAATTATATGAATTATAATGTTAAGCAGTCAATGTTGTGATTTATTTATTTTTTTGTATTTATTTATTTTTATTATTGTATTTTATTTATATTACTTTTATTTATTTACAGTGTATTTATTTTGTTACGTTTTCCTAGTTTAATTATTATATTATATTATATTATTATTTTAATATAACTTTATAAGCTAAGTGAATTGTTTTTGGTTAAAATATTTTCTCCTAGTTTTATATTATATAAATGTTATGAATTAAAATAAAATGTTTTATTGTCTATTTATATAATTATTATAATTATGTTAATTATAATTGTAAGCAATCAATGTTGTGAT
>NW_015597201.1:0-385 GCF_001515605.1 Sinocyclocheilus anshuiensis | reverse complement strand
ATGCTACCATATATTTTGCAAATACTGTAAACGCCTGACAATTATACCAATAAAGTTTTGACTTTATGGTTGTATTTATGCCCGTATGTGACGATAAATGAGCGTGTTGTGTTTTTCATTTACAAATGAAACTACGCGAATGATTCATTAATCAACGAAAATTTATAATTGTAGTCTATTAATTAGCCGAAATAAAATGAAATAGCCTATATGTTAAACTCAACCTTTAAACTGCACTTCCATTACAAATTCCTGTAAGTCATATGGTATGTCAGGCATTTACAGTTGGCTATTATTTACAAAACTGTTCAGAACTTTAAGTAAATAGATCGAAATGAAGGGAAAATAAATCAAATACATCAAAATAATAATAATTATTATTATT
>NW_015597200.1:0-385 GCF_001515605.1 Sinocyclocheilus anshuiensis | reverse complement strand
GGACGTACTGCGGACCTAAACGGACGTTCGAAACGTCCGGGGGACATCCCCTGTTTGATGCGCTTCCACCGACATAAAATGGTTAAATAACGAATTATTAGTTAACTCTGACCGTAAGAGGCTACATATATGATATAGGTTTATAAAATCACATTTACTAATCAAGTATTTTAAGTTATTAACAGGACGGGAATCGCTTCTACCTTACAGTCAGACGTAATAGAACATTAACGCCACGGGCAGTGCTTCTAAACTAACATCACTATTACTGACATTTTGGTTTGCATAAAAAAATGAAGATTTTTCACTTGCAAGATATTTATGGCGAACTTTACAGACAGCGAGGCGAAGGCGCCCTCAAAGTTGCTCAGAGAACTGAAAGAGT
>NW_015597199.1:0-385 GCF_001515605.1 Sinocyclocheilus anshuiensis | reverse complement strand
ACAAAATAATGTTATTTTTAGCAACATCATATGACCCCTTTACATCTGAGGGTGACCGCATTTGATTTTCTATTGCTGTTGTTTCTAAAATTATATTTAACTTAATATTTAACATAACTTTTTGTTCTTGTTTCAGTTTAGATAAAAGAGTTATCAAAGACAAAATTGTATCTATAAAATTACTATTATTGACAACGAACATTTGGTCAATTACAAAAAATTACAATGACAAACTAACAAAAAAAAAAAACTAATAATAATAATAATGTCCCAGATGACAAAAAAAGATGAATACTAAAGAAACTTCTTTAAAAAACATTACACCTTATATTTCATGGATTAAATTGCAGGCCTACATTTCTATAAAAAAAAGAAAGGAAGGAAG
>NW_015597198.1:0-385 GCF_001515605.1 Sinocyclocheilus anshuiensis | reverse complement strand
ACTACTAATCATAACTATTGTTACTATTATCTGTATACATTTTAAATATATTTCAGTTTTATTTGTGTAGAGTATTTGACTTGAAATTGAAAGCAGTGTCATATTTGTAATATAATATAATATAATATAATATAATATAATTATTCCTATATATTATTATATTATATTTGTTATATTGCATGATATAATTTTTGAAATAAGTCTCTCAAGCTCACCAAGGGTGCATTCATTTGACCAAAAATACAGTAAAAATAGCAATAGTGTGAAATATTATTAGAATTTAAAGTAGCTGCCTTCCAGTTGAATATGTACTGAAATGTAATTTATTCCTGTGATGGTCAAGCTGAATTTTCAGCATCATTACTCAAGTCTTCAGTGTCACATG
>NW_015597197.1:0-385 GCF_001515605.1 Sinocyclocheilus anshuiensis | reverse complement strand
AGAAAGATTTGAGAATAATTTCACACAAGCTGGACATCGTGAGTGATGCATTTTAAAATAGTGTAATGTTTTCATGTAAATCAACTTTTGTCAAGTTAGTCTGATGCAGACATATTGCTCATACTACACACTTGTATTGTTTCTGCAGTAAGTTCACTGTTCTTAGTATGCAAAATTTAGCTTCTATGTTTAACACAATTTGAATACTGAATCCCAAAATGCGATGCACTTGACTCTCCATTTCAACCTTACAGTTAGTATCTGAATGTTATCAAATTTACGTGTTCGTAATGACACTGTTTTAAAGAAATAGTTCACCCAAGATTATAATTTGCTAAGAAATGTACTCACCCTCAGGTCATCTGAGATGTGGATGAGTTTGTTT
>NW_015597196.1:0-385 GCF_001515605.1 Sinocyclocheilus anshuiensis | reverse complement strand
GCAGTTTCTCTCTGCAGATGATGAGGTTGTAGGATGTGACAGCATATGAAATGCACAACTAAATTTATAGTTACGTGTATACTTCCATTTACAATTGTTTATGAAAACCGAAAGTAATACGCAAGAGCCTGACAATGTTAAATGGAAAAAGTGATAAAGTCTTGGGCAGCTGTGACTGGGTATGTTTATGCATAAACCCCAAGTAACAACAACAATAATAATCTAACAGTATGGTGTCACAATATGAACGAGATGGAGAAGTCGAGTGCAAGGCAATTTAGTTTACTGCGATAAGCAGAATTAGCCAGAACATAAAGGCCCGGTTTCACAAACGGGGCTTAGCCAGGACTAGGCCTTAGTTAAATTAAGATATTTAAGCAACTTT
>NW_015597195.1:0-385 GCF_001515605.1 Sinocyclocheilus anshuiensis | reverse complement strand
TGCAAATGTTTTGTTAGCAAACACAAAAGCATTGAAATATATATTATCTATTTTTTTATTCACCTTATTTTATTTATCTATTCTTATAAGTATTAAAGAACGCAGACTCTAACATAGCAGTACTTGTCCATTCTTGTCACAATAATGCCTCATTCCTTAGTCTTGGGGTAATCCAAATGACAAATTGATTTAAGTACTTTAGTTTTTGTGTTATTTGTAGGCTAATGATTAAGTAATTCTAGTTTTATGATGTCAAGCAGTTATGGTTTTATGAGGTCACATTTTGCCGTTGCATTGTTTCTCGTTGACTGAGGCATCAAAAACTTTCATAAGTGAATATGTGACGTGACGTGTGGCCAAGTATGGTGACCCATACTAGGAATTA
>NW_015597194.1:0-385 GCF_001515605.1 Sinocyclocheilus anshuiensis | reverse complement strand
TCACTCGCCCGCACTGCACTGCCTTTTTGAAACAAAACACAGAGCTGCGACCAGAGGAAGCCGTCATGGCACTGACCACAAGGGTCAGACGTTTTACCTCCAGCAAGACAAAGGAAGCGATGAGAAGATGGGATGGATTGAGTGAGCATATAGATGAAGGGAAGTGAGAATAACAACACATCACAGACTGTGTGGCACTTTTGTGTGACAAAACATTGCTAGCAATGGTCATGTATTTTCACAGGTACCTTGAAATTTTATTTATGTGTCATTTTATTCTTTGACGATTTTTTTCTCAAACTTTAGTTGCTTTCCAGGGTTGGGCAGGGTATTTGATCTCTTACTGCACTAAAATACGATGAGCAAAGCATTTAATCAGTAGCTT
>NW_015597193.1:0-385 GCF_001515605.1 Sinocyclocheilus anshuiensis | reverse complement strand
TCAAGACATGATGTCGTGTTTGGGAAGTGATGTCACATCCATTACACATCTGCTTCTCTTTCAGACGCCTCATCGTTTGGCTTTTTGTAATCACTTATTTCAAGCGATGTGTCCTTTAGTCCTTGAGTAGAATGATTGCATCGCTTTGTAATTTCATGGCCGGTGGTTGATGCGGTACAAAATTCTGTGTTTCTGTGAAGATATGATTAGCTTACACTCCCAGTTGGAAAAACTGTTTTTTCTCTAATAGAGTCTGGCAAAAAGTAGGAAAGGGAGGAGTTTTTTCTCTTAAATGTGTGGTGGAGGAAATTGTTATTTTTCAAGCACGGCGATCAATTGGCTGCTGCAGACACACCTCACTTCCTGCCGAGATGATTGGCAGCCG
>NW_015597191.1:0-385 GCF_001515605.1 Sinocyclocheilus anshuiensis | reverse complement strand
TTTTTTTATATCTGTTTTTAATTTTAGTTATTTTATTATGTGTTATTACATTTATTTTCTGTTTTATTTTTAACTTTAGTTAAAGTTTTAGTAATTGTTTTGGTGTGCTTGTGCCATAAATTTTTTTTTATATATCTTCATTTTATTCAGTTAAGTCAGTTTGTGTAATATAACTATATAGCCCATATACCGAAAATAAATACATATTTAATAAATATAATAAATACAAATACATATTTATGGGGTTTATAAAATCACTGTATTACCTCTATACTGAAAATAATAACAAATTTAAATAAATATATATTCAAATATTTCAAATATATTTTCACTATATTGAAATTAATTAAAGGGGTCATATGATGCTGCTAAAAATAACATTATT
>NW_015597190.1:0-385 GCF_001515605.1 Sinocyclocheilus anshuiensis | reverse complement strand
TAAAATAAATATGAGAAGTGCCCTTTTTTCCACTTGAGCCCCTGCTCCTCAAAATGTCTGTGCACGTCCCTGCAATTAATAGAGAGACGCTTCAAAAAGGAGGCAAAAGCACCATAAATATAAAATAAAATACACATAATACATATGGCTTGTGCCCTATAAGTCTGAAGCTCTAAGCACATTTGAAATCAAATAATCAATAATGGTTTTGTTAACTGTATCAACTAGTGTTATCACAGTACCAAAATATCTGTATTCAGTACCAATACCAGGGAAAATCCACGGTTCTCGGTACCAGTTTCGGAACCAAAGCAAAACACAAAAACATGCTAAAGTTAAACAAATATAAAATGTACAAAAATCAATGCCATTCTTTATACTTATT
>NW_015597189.1:0-385 GCF_001515605.1 Sinocyclocheilus anshuiensis | reverse complement strand
TGTTATTAATTAATTAATTTATTTATTAGACCAGATCACATTATTAGACTTTTAATGAATAGCAACATGGCTTTTCACTACTTTAAACTTGCATTCAGTCATTTTTGGCACATTTCTGGCTTATGTTTTATACACCAGAAATAAAGTGTCAGTATCATTAATATCAAAATAAAATGTCCAAACTAAATAAACAGCTTTGTGAAGTGGCAGCAGTTAGCAAACAAACTTAATGCATCCAGGCAGATAGGTGTATAAAGTTTAAAACCACTGGTAGCTGATTATTGAGAACTAAGCATTAACAAAAACTTACTAGGCGCAGTGCGTACTTATGCAGTATTCTATATCATTATGTAGTATAAATAGTGTGAGTAGTGTATTACAAAAA
>NW_015597188.1:0-385 GCF_001515605.1 Sinocyclocheilus anshuiensis | reverse complement strand
CTGTACGCTTGCCATACCCATGTGGGCCCAGGACCTCTTCAAAGCTGGATCGGTCTTCAC
Organism: Sinocyclocheilus anshuiensis; assembly: GCF_001515605.1. NCBI lineage: Eukaryota > Metazoa > Chordata > Actinopteri > Cypriniformes > Cyprinidae > Sinocyclocheilus > Sinocyclocheilus anshuiensis. Next base: position 325 of record NW_015597188.1, on the reverse strand, counting down.
CAACCTGTGCGTTGAGGTCTGCCATGACCAATAGAATGTCATGACGTGGCACTTTATTCAGTAAGTCTTGAAATTGCTGGTAGAAGATGTCCTTCTCTGTGTCGTCATAGTCATTATGCGGAGCATAGCCCTGGACAATGCTTACCTTGGCATGTGAGGTGACGAACCTGGCCGTCGGAAGACGCTCGTTGACTGGCGTCAACTCTACTAGTGCCCCATATGCCTGGCAATCCAGGATGAGGGCAACACCATCACGATGTATGTCATCTTGGCATCCAGAGAACAAGACAATCTTGTTCCCCGAGGTAAGTTTGCTGGAACTGGT
>NW_015597187.1:0-384 GCF_001515605.1 Sinocyclocheilus anshuiensis | reverse complement strand
GGCATAGATGGAGAGCTGGAGACTGATGGTCCTATCAGTTTCCTTTCACACACACTGCCACGTGGAGCACACACACAACCTGGTGAGTGAAATACATAATTTGCAGTAAAGGCAATCCATTTTACTTCCATAATGTGATATATTTCTGGTTCAAAAAGTATTTTGCAAAATAACAGGAACTGATGACGATTTCAAAGCAGATCAAATTTTGATGAAATAATATAAAGACAAATATACATATCTGGTAGTATTTATATATTCAAATTCACTGAAATCCATGAAAATTTCCATCTAAATGGCCAATAACCAATGATGTCAAATGTCAGAATATTATATTATATTATATTATATTATATTTAGGGCTGTCAATCGATTACAATTTTT
>NW_015597186.1:0-385 GCF_001515605.1 Sinocyclocheilus anshuiensis | reverse complement strand
AAGGCATGCAGGAGCTTAAAAAGCATGGTTTAATAAGCGCTGAGACACATCCATCTTTGTTTGCTGGAGATAAGTTAAAATGTGCACGGATGAGGCACTCTGGGAGCGCTGGAGGTCTGCCCATTGCTGTGCATCTCTTCCTTATATATATTTACATGCTCATGCACAAACTCTTCGTCTTAAAGCCTTTTAATGGAGCTAAAAAAGAAACGGCATGGGGAAAAAAACAGGAAGGGAAAAAATGAGTCACACTTTTCTCTTTACAATTTGAAGGTGTTTGGCATGCTCACTTTATGCCATCTCAGAGATTAGGGAATCCAACCAGCGTCTGTTCCCCAGCATGTCCTCTTTAAACTCCCCCCCCCTCCTCGCCAGCAGCCCCCCG
>NW_015597185.1:0-384 GCF_001515605.1 Sinocyclocheilus anshuiensis | reverse complement strand
TTCTATTATTGCGTGCAGCTGCAATAGTGCTTTACACTGCAGCAGATGATCATCTAAGCTCATGGCCAGAATTTTTATGAGTTAAATGTTATGAAGAAAAGCCATGGGACTGGATTTGCTTGTCTTTGTCATATCTGTGGCCGTCTTTATTTGTCTTATTGCATTAACGGGCTCATCTCTTGCCGTCATGGCTGATAATAAGATGTCATGGCTGACAGTCATGCCACTGTGGGCCTCACGATTATGAAATTTGATGAATTCAATTTAGCCAGGATGCCCACTGAAAATCTACATTTTCTAATCAAAGGTTGCGTAGAAAGATTTTGACAAATATTCTATCCATCAAATCGTCTCAGGTTACTTATGTAACCATGGTTCCCTGAG
>NW_015597184.1:0-385 GCF_001515605.1 Sinocyclocheilus anshuiensis | reverse complement strand
TCAGGATAAGCCAGAGTCATGGGACAAATACCTTGATGCTGTGCTTTTCAACATAAGGACCAAAAAACAGCTCACTACCAAATTCTCACCATTTTTTCTGATGTTTGGAAGGGAGGCACGCTATTTTTCACAGGTTCCTGTATCTTTCAGTGTGAGTTTTTATTCATAGATTTCCTTTCTGATATTTTGTAATCATATTTATGACTTGTTTCAATATTTTGAAAATGTGAAATTTTCAAATGTCTTTTGTCACCTAGGTCAATGAAACTGTGGAAGATGTGCTGCAGGCAGAGCTAATCAAGCCTGCCATACAGCTGCAGGACCAGGTAGATCAGGCAGCAAGGAAAAACATGCAAGCCTCCAGGGACAAAATAAAATCAAAGAA
>NW_015597183.1:0-385 GCF_001515605.1 Sinocyclocheilus anshuiensis | reverse complement strand
AAGCAAATCAAATTACTTTTATTAAAACTAATACAAGTTACAAAAGCACATAACACATAACTTCTAAAAGCTAATTCTAAATATTAGTAAATACTAATATAAATAATACTATTATAACACTGGAGATCATGTTGCATATTCATATAAAGATAAGAGTATATGCAGGTAAAAATATGTTTTAATTCACATCATGTCATTAAAGCAGTGTTATTTTAGCATAATTTAGACACTATAAATGTGTAAAAAAATATTTTTAATTAGTTTTTATTCTTGTATTGTCCATTTTCATTTTAACTTTTAGTAATTATGCGTTTTTGTAATTTCTTTTTTTTTTGGTTATTGTATTTTTATATGCCTTTATAGTTTCTGTTTTATTTATTCATTT
>NW_015597182.1:0-384 GCF_001515605.1 Sinocyclocheilus anshuiensis | reverse complement strand
GTAGATATCCAGTATGATGAAGATGATGATGAAATCACCCCTGATCTGTGGCAGGAGGCCTGTTGGATTGTTATCAGGTAATCAATAAATAAATAGCAATAAATAAATAAATCGTAATTGCATTTGTGCTGGAGTTTGTGTAACTATAATTACAGCAATTATATACGTGTGTGTGTGTGTGTGTGTGTGTACGTACACACACACACACACACACACACGTATATAATTGCTGTAATTATAGTTACACAAACTCCAGCACAAATGCAATTACGATTTATTTATTTATTGCTATTTATTTATTGATTACCTGATAACAATCCAACAGGCCTCCTGCCACAGATCAGGGGTGATTTCATCATCATCTTCATCATACTGGATATCTAC
>NW_015597181.1:0-385 GCF_001515605.1 Sinocyclocheilus anshuiensis | reverse complement strand
ATTGTTGCTACATTTTATTTGCACAAACATAGCACCAAATCTCGGGCAGATTGTGCTTGTTAAAATTGAAATATAGAACTTCTAAACACTTATTGTCCCTGTAATGAGTAATGAACAATTTCAAATCTATTCATGAATGTGAATATAGATAAATAATTAAGTTTGACACAAGAAAATGTTAAACATTGCTTCTGCTCTTTATTTTTCAAAGTTGTCTGATCATTATAGTATCTGTAGCCTACATAAAAACAATATTATAACGATCTAATTACTTTACTGCAATTACTGTAGTTAGTAGAAAATCAAACTATATTAAGATTCATATGGACATGTTAGGATATGGTGTTGTTGGATAGTTATTTACATGTTTTATGCATGTCACATT
>NW_015597180.1:0-385 GCF_001515605.1 Sinocyclocheilus anshuiensis | reverse complement strand
AGAAAGGAAAACTTGAAATCACATCATATGACCCCTTTAAAAGAGGAAGGAGAATGCAATACCCATCATCAAAGGTTTCCTCCGAAATCTTTTTGTATTTGTCCAAAGGAAAGAATTATTCATGCAATCACCCAGAGTTCTTTGTAGTCTTTTCATCGAATCAGTAGGACTTTCTTCCATTTCTTGTGATTATTCCTTAAAGTAGTAAGCACTGGCAAGTATCACTAGTTAGTACAGAGCAGCTGGTGAGGTGAGTACAAGTTTGTAAGGCATTATTTGATCTGTAAAACTCAAGTGTGATTTAAAACATATAAACATATGATCATTGACATACGTGACTGCATAGTTAATGATTTAAATTAAATGCCTTAAGTAATATTTATTT
>NW_015597179.1:0-385 GCF_001515605.1 Sinocyclocheilus anshuiensis | reverse complement strand
CGACCATTTTTCCTGTCCTTAAACTAGCAAAAGTGGATTCGGACCGCCGTAAGCGCAATTGCGCCGTGTGCTTTAGACCATGTGCTTAGATCGTTAAAATAGGGCCCTTTGTTTGTTTATCATTAATCCCTGTTGTCTTCGTTCACATTTTCAGCCAAGGATTTGTTTGTTACCAAGGATATTCATTTAGTCATCACAGCTGTTCGTATTTGAGTTCGTTATCAGTGTATATTTAAGTTCCTTAATTTCTTCAGTTCATTGTTGGTCTTTGTGTATTGTACACATGCTGAACTGACTTTAGCTGGAAAAATGACTCTGATTTGTAGAAAATGATAACTGATATGTTATTGTCTTCTTGCATTATTGACAAACTATTTTCCTGTTT
>NW_015597177.1:0-385 GCF_001515605.1 Sinocyclocheilus anshuiensis | reverse complement strand
GGTATCGTAAAAAACCCAATTGATACCCAACCCTAGCTACGTACATTTTTTCTCTATTTGCTTCTCTGTCTCTGCCATGGGATGGGCATCCCGAGGTAACTAGGAATTACACAATGTAGTGGACAGCAGTTGATGACTGGAAAGCTTCATCTTGATTTGATCAGGTTTTGTGGACAACAATGGACACCTTTTGTCTTCAGATAAAATAACACTACCTCTTGTGGGGGTGGGGGTGGTAACATTAACATAAGCCCCTTTCGCACAGCATAGTTCTAGGAACTAAGATATAGGAACTAGCCAGTCGGGTAGTTCCCTGGGAACTTTAGGTTCCCCCGGGCCATTTTCCTGGTTGCATTCGCACCGCCAACAGGAACTCAGAAGTGAC
>NW_015597176.1:0-384 GCF_001515605.1 Sinocyclocheilus anshuiensis | reverse complement strand
GATATATCTTGGATATTTCCTGTTTCTTTTTTGTGGGCTCACGCGTGTCATGGCAAGTTACCCGATATGGTGGTAAGTTTTATGACTTTTTTAACCTTTCCTTGTGAAAAACAATGAGTTTGGTAGTCTAGAACGCGTAAATGACAAGCTTTTCAACTTGACAATGATTTGGGGGATTGAAAATATCTATAACGTCAGTTGTAATTTATACTGGTATTGATATGATGATCGGTGACGCTGTCTATCTATCTATCTATCTATCTATCGTGCACCTGTCAGTCGTTTGAAGTTCAATAAGTAAATTGCAGGATCAATTTTTATCAACAAAGACTTATAATCCTGTGTAAATCATGTTCAATTCATTAATTAAACGTTTAATTTATT
>NW_015597175.1:0-385 GCF_001515605.1 Sinocyclocheilus anshuiensis | reverse complement strand
TGCATCGTTCTCTTAGGATCTCCTCCCTTCTGCGTGGATCCCTGTAAACTTTCTGTCTATATTTCCATGTCCTCTCTCTTCCAGTAATATCTCTGCCTCAATTCTTTCTGTTTCAAAAACAAATGACCACATTTTATATTTATTTTCATGACACTTTATAACAGTACAAGTTTTTTTCAAAAACATCAGAAAATAGTTTAAATAATGTAATTATTGCATTTAAGAACACTGGAAATGATCAAAAAAGAATACAAAGGAGTCAAACAAATCTTATTTAATTATTTTAAACGATTTTTAAAGAGACCTTGTCCTCTGTTGTGACATTTTTTGTCCTCTGTTCTGACATTTTTTGTCCTGTGGTGTGACATTTTTTGTCCTGTGGTGT
>NW_015597174.1:0-385 GCF_001515605.1 Sinocyclocheilus anshuiensis | reverse complement strand
CCACAGAGGAAACATAAGGTGATTATCTGCCTGGCTGCTTAGTGTCGTGACAGTAATGGGCCGTTGTCCATTCATAAACACTGAATACTGGTGCTAATAGTCATGAGTGTTCCAGCTGATTCCAGTTCAGCTCGAGGTTTATCATGGATAGAATGGGAGACAATGGTGAATAATGACCAGTGTAATTAGTGGCAGTCGATCATTGGCATTTATACAAATTAACATGGCATCATTTCAGCCCCATGAGACAGGGATATATACAGCATATATTTTTAATAAAATATTTATAAATAATATTTTGTATTATGTATTATAATAATATATAACATTAGTAAAACAATTAGTTTTATCATGCATTAAAACATGTTTTGTTTTGTTTTGTTTT
>NW_015597173.1:0-384 GCF_001515605.1 Sinocyclocheilus anshuiensis | reverse complement strand
GTGGGAAGATTTGCATAACACCGGCCAAATGTATACGCAAAGAAAAACTTTTATTCTCGCTATAGTATTGTTGTCGCCACCGCCATGTTGAGGTATTCGGCCATTCACAACGCACTGGTTAGTTGGCCAATCAGAGCATACCGAACTTTTCAGAAAGATGAGCTTTTTAAAAATCAACACATTTCAGAAAGGCGGAGAGGCAGAGAGGAGCAAGAATATACGGTATGTGGAAAATAATGTTTTTGAACCTTAAAGGGATAGTTCACCCAAAAATTCAAATTAGCCCACTATTTACTGACCCTCAAGCCATCCTAGGCGTATATGACTTCCTTCTTTCATATGAATCCAATCGGAGTTATATAAAAAATTGTCTTTGATCTTCCA
>NW_015597172.1:0-384 GCF_001515605.1 Sinocyclocheilus anshuiensis | reverse complement strand
GGCATCAGTGGCGGGGTGTCCGGTGCTCGGTGCTCGGTGTCCGGTGCTCGGTGCTCGCGTCTCCGTCTCAGTGTGACAGTGAGATGAAGTGAGGAGGCTGCGGCTAATTAGAGACGGACAAGACCTGCACAAACCCCTCCCTCCACCCCTCCACCCCTCCCTCTCTCTCAGATCCAAGAAGTTATATATGCATTCAAATGTAGGCGCTTTTATCCAAAGTCTCTTTTAAATGCGGAAAACCGCAATCTAGGCTATATATCATATCACGGATATTGGAGCCCGGTCTCATGAAAATGCGTATAAATAGTAGCAAAATAAAAACTAAAACTCGTGGTATTCATACGCAAAAATGGACTTTGGCGTGCATATGATACGCATCTACCC
>NW_015597171.1:0-384 GCF_001515605.1 Sinocyclocheilus anshuiensis | reverse complement strand
TAAACAGTGCTTGATCTGTGCAGATTTCTCTCCTGATTCACACAACATACTATGTTGTATGATAAATATGGCAGCATTATATAAGCCAGTGCAAAACTAATATCACTGGTTTATAACTTGTGTGTAGAGCTGGTGATTAAGAAGGAAGATTACCCGTGTCTGCTGTGTGAGAGCAGCTTTCCCAGTGAAGAAGTGTTAGCTGAACATCTTCAGAGTCTTCATCAGAGAGGAAGTACAGAGGACAAAGAGTTCAAATGTCACTCCTGCGGAAAAGAGTTTCCTGTCAAACAGGCCCTGCAGCGCCAGTCAGTACCACTCACTCACTCTCTCACACACACACACACACGCGCGCGCATACACTCTCACTCTCTCTCTCTCTCTCTC
>NW_015597170.1:0-384 GCF_001515605.1 Sinocyclocheilus anshuiensis | reverse complement strand
ACACTATCCTTCAGAAATCATTCTAATATGCTGATTTGCTGCTCAGTATTTTTGTGGAAACCATGATACATTTTTTCAGGGTTATTTGAATAAAATGAACAAAATTTATTTTAAATAGAAATCTTCTGTTACATTATAAATGCCTTTACTCTCACTTTTGATCATTTAATGTGTCCTTGCTGAAAAAAAAAAAATCTTACTGACCCCAAACTTTGAACAGCAGTGTAAATTTTAGAGACTTACTTGAGCTGAACGCGAGGATGATCTTTGTGAATAATCTCTGCCATGACTCCATTTGGGTCGAATGATTTGGTCTTCTCCTCCACACAGTTTTCTGGAAGCATGTCTTTAAACCCAGATAACATGTAAAAGCCAAATTGTATT
>NW_015597169.1:0-384 GCF_001515605.1 Sinocyclocheilus anshuiensis | reverse complement strand
GGGCTAGAATTATCAGTGAACAAGTGGTCATTTAGCAAATGCTTTTATACACTATCATCAGCTGTCTCTGAATGGTCTATCAGTCACTCATCTTTCTCTCTTTTCTCCTTGGACTAGATATCTCTAAGCAGGAGCATAACAATCATTATAACTTCAACCATACATAACAAACTGACCGACAAGCATTAATTATTACAATTCTGCAATTCAAATAATAAAATTGTATACGATTTTGTCTAAACAAATTGAAAAACAAAACATTAACAACTAAAATCAATAGTTTTAAATGCTACAATGTTAATTTAGGTATTACAAAGGATCAAAGGGATGTTTTTTTTACGCATTTGTTTTATTTTTCCACCCGTTTTATTATTTTTATTTAAT
>NW_015597168.1:0-384 GCF_001515605.1 Sinocyclocheilus anshuiensis | reverse complement strand
CTGACAAATGAAACCTAAACAGTTACACTGCAAGTTTTTGGTTTTATGCGTCAAATCCTTGGCAATGGCAAAGAGATTGTAGACAACCACTAGACTTTAGTCAAAAGACTTCACATTGAAACTGCATGAAGTGCAAATCTGAGTGCCAGGTTTGATGCTGCATTTTCTTTACCGAAAAGGATTTAAAAGGATTATGAAATATTACATTACATGACGCATAAGCGGAACAAACGGAGTTTGTTCAACAAGACTTGAGATTGCACTTGACTTTCACGTTTGTACATCGCAAATTACCCATTTGTATAAAAAGAAACTCCGTTTGAAACTGGACACTTCTTACAACTTAAGATAAATGTCTAACATTTTGAAACCAGTAGTTTTTTT
>NW_015597167.1:0-384 GCF_001515605.1 Sinocyclocheilus anshuiensis | reverse complement strand
GAGAGCCTGCGGTGAGCCCAAAGCTGTGGGCCTCGCCTGGGCAAGTTCGCACTGGGCCTGTTTAGGTTTGGTGTGAGCTGGCCCTAGCCCACTGTGCCCACAAAAAGCCAGCATGGGCCCTGCAAGGACATGTTTGCAGGGGGCTTACATCAATCACCAAGGCGGTCTTAGGTCATGCACTCCTTTGGGCACGGAGGGAACTCCTCTCATTACGGTTGGTTCACGTGCCGGGCAGATTGAACCTTGGCGCAGACATGCTGTCCAGCGACAAGGAAGCCCCGGGCGAATGGGCACTACATCCTCAAACGGTTCAAAAAATCTGGTCAGTCTTCGGCAAGCCAGAGGTCGACCTCTTCGCCTCAGAAGACAACTCTCACTGCCCAA
>NW_015597166.1:0-384 GCF_001515605.1 Sinocyclocheilus anshuiensis | reverse complement strand
AGCATCGTCAAACGCCGTTAAAACAGCCAGCTGGCTGAACTCCACAGCATACTCCAAGAGGGAAAGATCCTTGCAGGCGAGTGAGGTAAACTTTACAGCGAGGGAATACATGGGGCACACGGGGAAACAGAAAACAAACACTTGAAAAAACGCAAAAAAATAAACGGAGGGGAACAACGCAAATAAACTATTTAGTCTCTGCTGTGTTCTGTCACAACTGCTACTGTGGAGGAACAAAGGAGCGTGGAGATGAAGGAGTTGAAGGAAAACAGTCTTTAACACTAGAACTGCCAGAGGTCGCTCTATACCTAAAAGCGCCGGTGGGTAAATTTTACCCAGGCACATGACAACTGTATTTATATGGCTAAAGAACATATTATTTCA
>NW_015597165.1:0-384 GCF_001515605.1 Sinocyclocheilus anshuiensis | reverse complement strand
TGCAGAGATTTTCTTTTCTGGCTAGACCACTGTTTGTAATGGCAATTTGATCATTTTCTTCATATGATAAAAGGTAAATAAAAGTTTGAATCACTCGTTATTCTTTTCTCCGAGTTCAATTTTTGGATTTTGCATACGCCTTTTTCCAAATTACAAATGAGTATTATAGAAGCAACAAGTCCTGGATAGTCTAACGCAGTATAGTACACTCAATTTAATAAAAAGAAAACGAATAGACCTAATAGAATGTATGAGTGTAGATAGAAGAGAATTAAGAAACAATCTTGTATCTTATATCTGATAAAAAACTAGTATAGTATTAATAATATAACGTAAACATCTCGAATGAAGACGGCGGTTTAAAGCAATATTTTATTAAATCAA
>NW_015597164.1:0-384 GCF_001515605.1 Sinocyclocheilus anshuiensis | reverse complement strand
GGAATTTATTTCCAAATCCATTTTTAGTTGTGACTGAAAAAAGAGCGAGAGAGAGAGAGAGAGAGAAACGAATTAAACCACAATAAATTAATGGTAGAGTAAATTGTCATAATTTCTCTTTATCATAGAAGTCCACCATGCGTTTGGTGCTTTATCGAATAAAATAAAAAACAAAAATTGCCCGTTAAAAGAAAAATTTACTCTCACCCCAACGGCTAACCCGCTGAATAGACAGTTACATTACCTCCACTGCCCGCTGTCCCACTCCCTTTGATCCAAATAATTGGACATTTGAATAAACCAGAGAGACTTCACAAATTCACCGGCTGGTTCATCTTAATTGTCTGGACTTTATATTCTACCTGAGTGGCTTTAACCTCTTTT
>NW_015597163.1:0-384 GCF_001515605.1 Sinocyclocheilus anshuiensis | reverse complement strand
GCTTGCCCAGGATATTGGCGATACCACTGTAGAGTATATGCAGATGAATAGTTACAAGACAGAGTTATATTTGCTCCTTCTGAATGGAACATCTCATTTTGGACTGGAGTGATGTCAATTGCAAAAGTGCCACCTGCAAGAATCAAAATTCATGCAAAATAATGTAAAATGTATTGAAACATCATAAAACTTTAGTTGTTAGTTAAAAAAAATAATAATAACAATAATTCGGTATATTCAATCAGGAATACATACACACAAGACAACAAAGCAAAACTTGCAAGCAGAGCATCATTTTGCACGATGCTGTATTCAGCACAAACTGTTGTTCAACAAATAATTCATTCCTTGTCAGGTACAGGAGGTGGTCTCAGATTTACTCCT
>NW_015597162.1:0-384 GCF_001515605.1 Sinocyclocheilus anshuiensis | reverse complement strand
GAATGAATTCAATCCGATTGAACCAAAAATTGTGCATGTAAACGTAGCCAATGTTTTAATGAAATTTCACAACAAATGAAATGCAAATTGAATAGAAAATGTGATCTACACTGTATTTCTAATCAAGTTCATGTTATTTTATTCACATGGGATTCAACGCCTGGAGTCATTTTGATTACTTTACCATGCCCACTGTTTTTCTTATTGAACATTCTGTCTCGGAAATACATCACTATATGGTATTCATTTGCAACCTCCAGTTCATGCTGACTATAAGGAACTTGTTTGGCTGAAAGTGTGTAATTTGGATATATGAACCTGAAGTAAACAAATGTTTTGTATTTAAGATGCTGCATGAAATGACAATGAGGTTTGGAACAGACT
>NW_015597161.1:0-384 GCF_001515605.1 Sinocyclocheilus anshuiensis | reverse complement strand
CACTCATTACCCAGCAAAGGCTTGCCTGCTTGTAAATAAAAATGACTGTATGTACATTTCCGACATAAAAATCCCTGCACCAAACACATTTGTGTCAATTACGAAAGATTAGAAAGTTGAAAGTTATTATTTACAGTTTAGCCTGGAGAATGCAAACGCTCATGAAAAACATGGTCATGTTTGAGCAAGCCTGAAGAAATAAGCAACCAAAATATATTATTTTTAACTTCCAGTGGAAGTCATGCAAAAAGAGAAAGGCAGAAAGAGAGAAAGAGACACAGAGAGAAATGTAATGCATTGAAATAATTCCGTGCATTCCTGACTGTGTCAGTTAATCATGCTTTTGACCAGGTATGTAAACAATGGAGAGAGAGGACACTCCAT
>NW_015597160.1:0-384 GCF_001515605.1 Sinocyclocheilus anshuiensis | reverse complement strand
TCGGTCCACCTGATCCGTCCACAGGGCATGGCCTTCTCTCTGGACATCATCCGAACTCCCTTCAAGTCTCCCCGCAGCTCATGGCACATCTCCCACATCTTCAGCCTTCTCAAAAGAGCCTTTTGTTTGGAAAAAAGAGGGTGGATTTCTGTAACACAGCTCCAAATCAGCCATTATCCATCTCTCCATATGGACAAGGGGGGGAATCTGGTGCCATATGGCAGGGAGGGTGAGGTATGTCACCTGGCCTGGTGTAAATGCAGACCTGGAGGCCCACGTTAGGGGATCCAGGATGTTGTGGGTGGATGGAGGGTTTGCATGTGGTTTTGTAGTAGGGTGTGGGCGACATTGGACAGGGCCACTGAAACCTGACTAACCAGGAGA
>NW_015597159.1:0-384 GCF_001515605.1 Sinocyclocheilus anshuiensis | reverse complement strand
GTTATTTTAAGAACTGTTCACTGAAAGGTTCTTTGGAGAACTAAAAAGATCTGAAAAAATACAAGTCCTTTATTGGCTTCTTTGGTTCCATGAAGATCTTTATTAAACATCCATGGAAACTTTCCATTGCACTAATGGTTCTTTATAATGAAAAAAAGTTCTTTAGATTTGTAAAATTTGTTCACACTAAGAAAAGAAATGGTTTTAAGAAGGTTCTTTGGGGAACCCAAAATGGTCCTTTTGGAACTTTTATTTTTAAGAGTATCCACAAAGACCAGCTAAATTGTGAAATTAAGAAAGTAAGTAGGAAAGCCGGTCATGGTCTACTACTTCTTCTCTTGCAGATCTTCCTGTTCGACCAGGAGAACTTCCAGGGCAGGATGA
>NW_015597158.1:0-384 GCF_001515605.1 Sinocyclocheilus anshuiensis | reverse complement strand
TGGAACGAAATCCGACAACATTTAAATCTCGTCACAGAACGAAACTGACCGACATTTAAATCTCGTAATGGAACGAAATCCGACAACATTTAAATCTCGTCACAGAATGAAACCGACCGACATTTAAATTCTCAATATGGAATGAAACTGACCGACATTTAATTCTTGTAATGGAATGAAACTGACCAATAAAACTGACCAACATTTAATTCTCATAATGGAACAAAACTGACTGACATTTAATTCTTGTAATAGAACGAAACCGACCGACGAAACTGACTGACATTTAATTCTTGTAATAGAACGAAACCGACTGACGAAACTGAATGTCATTTAATTCTCGTAATGGAACGAAACAGACCCACATTTAATTCTTTAATGGAA
>NW_015597157.1:0-384 GCF_001515605.1 Sinocyclocheilus anshuiensis | reverse complement strand
TTTTTTTTTTACCTTTATTCATTAAAAAGATTTATATCATTATCATACACAGCAGTCACAAGGCATTGCATTTCAAGTCTATTTATTGAAACTTTGAATATTTTATTTTCATTGAACAACATACAATATAATACAATTATTTAAGTAATGGTGACAATAGTCATTACAACTCAAGTCTAAGTTTAGGTAAAACCTGAAAACCAAAGAAAGAAAACATCAATATTTTTAGACCATACACAATATTACATATCTTTTATTAAATAGTAATGCGACACATGTTTGCTGGTAATAATGCCATAATGCCACAGTCCTACCTGCCCTACTCTGCATTTCTTAAGAATTTTTCTTAAAGGAGACATATTATGCCCCTTTTTACAATATGTA
>NW_015597156.1:0-384 GCF_001515605.1 Sinocyclocheilus anshuiensis | reverse complement strand
GGAACACATTTCTAGTCAGGTCTGAATTACAATGACATTCAGGCTATTTAAAAGTTACAGCTTGTGAAAAGTTACCTGCATTGTTGTTCGTTTCTATTAATGCAGTTGTTGCCAGTCTGTCTATCAAGTAGATATACTGCACAGAGTTGTAGTGGCAGAATTCCCTTTTGCCAAGTGAAAATTAACAGCATCTATTTATTGTAAATTCAATCTGTATTCTGTTGAGACTGTAGAAGCTATTGACACCAACATAAATATTGATACAAACATCACTCATGCCACAGTACTTACAGTTTTCAATGTACTTTAGCAATAAAGCAGTAGTATATTTCAGCAGTTATATTAACAGTTGGTTCAGGACTGTAAGGAGCTTCTGGGTTTCCT
>NW_015597155.1:0-384 GCF_001515605.1 Sinocyclocheilus anshuiensis | reverse complement strand
TTTAGTCATAAAGTAGATATTTTTGCAGATTTGTGTCCAGAAATCAGCATCAGGAGCAATATATAGGTCTGATTCCCATTTAGCATGTGCTACGCTTAATGTGTTGTCTGATTTTAATATTATTCTGTATATTTTGGAGAGTAGTTGTTTGAGGACGATATATTAATTAACTCTAAGACTGAAGGTGAAAGTTCTAGATTAATGGTCTGAATGTTGATGGGTTTGGGTGAATCCATTTGTATATCTGCTGAAGCTGATTAACCAGAGAGTAGAGGTAGAAATGTGGCGCTTCCAATCCTCCTTGTGTTTTTGGTTTCTGTAGAGTAGATAGTTTAATTCTTGGGGTCTTATTTTTCCAGTAAAATTTGATAATGATTGAGTCTA
>NW_015597154.1:0-383 GCF_001515605.1 Sinocyclocheilus anshuiensis | reverse complement strand
CCTGATCTTTGGTGTGAATCCAGCTGGTCCTCGTGCTCCTGCAGACGGTGCGTCTGCACTGTGGGAACCGGCCTGACCTTTGACCCCGTGTGTGTGTCTGTGTGTCCAGATGAGAACGAGTGCCAGAACGGTCAGATATGCGGCGGTGCCTCGTGTCACAACACGCTGGGCAGTTTCCGCTGTCTGTGTCCGACGGGCTTCGCCTTCGAGCAGTTAACCGGCGGTTGTCAGGATGTGAACGAGTGCAGCTCGACGCAGAACCCCTGCAGCTTCGGCTGCTCCAACACCGACGGAGGATACCTGTGCGGCTGCCCACCTGGATACCTGCGCGCCGGACAGGGGTCAGACTCTCTCACACACACACACACACACACACACACTCA
>NW_015597153.1:0-384 GCF_001515605.1 Sinocyclocheilus anshuiensis | reverse complement strand
TTTTTTAGGGAATGTGAAGTTTTCCTTTATAGGAAGTGGCCCTCTACTTACCAGATCAGTCCTTTATGAGTCGGACAGGATAGATGACCACTCAGCTGGTCAACTGGAGGAGCTGTTGATCCATAGTGTAGGCTAAAAGTTGCTAAGGGAGAACATGTGACATTGACACCAATGCCCACAAATAGAATGACCTATAAAAAAGGAAATTACATTAACAATTAGAAATATTAAATAGCATGATATTCTATATAAATAACAAATACAATACAAATTGAACAAATACAATGGCTGCTGTGCTATTAAATTACCTGCCACATCTGTTGAGGTTGAAAGACATGAAAGGAACAGCAGGATCAGTGGATGCAGGTGCTGGTAAGTGCTCCT
>NW_015597152.1:0-384 GCF_001515605.1 Sinocyclocheilus anshuiensis | reverse complement strand
TTGGCAAAATTAAGCAAAAACAGACAATATTGTAGCCTATTTAAAATATAACACACTATTAACTTACTATTAACTGAACTGTTTGCACTCGTGTTGTTCTCCTGTTCATGTCATATAACTTAACATATGATATAAATACGTTAATATTTTGCCCCAGTATATTAACTATTAAGGGCATATAGATGTATTTTATATAGGCTACATCAGGCAGTGAGTTGTTGTCCTGCATCATGTTTGTCAACAGCTGTATGAAAAGTGAGATGACGTAGAGGTCTGGGGGCGGGGCCAGTGCGATAACTGCGTCAAAATACATATTGTGCATAATATACTCATGCATGTATATTTGAGCTATAGGGCTGTATTAGTCAAACAATTAAAATTATA
>NW_015597151.1:0-384 GCF_001515605.1 Sinocyclocheilus anshuiensis | reverse complement strand
AAATCTACTGTGCCGCAAATTTCATCCACACAGGACTGTCTTCTAACAAGTCTGCCCACCCTAGCATCTTCCCAGCTACTCAAGTGACATTTTTCCATGTCTAGCCCACTGTGTTCTAATCAAATGTTGTCATCCCTCAAACAGCATGTGTCCTTTCTCAAGGCAGAAAAAGTATCAAGAAGAACATCCATAAGAGACATGAAAAGACTCATTTAGTCACACATCAAAGTCCATTTTCAGGCCATCCCTTTAATGCATTTCGTGTGCAAAGCCACATGACCAGAGGAAAATGATGTCATCTTGAGCCTTCACAACACTCTCCTGTCTTTTGAGGTAAAGTCAGGTAAACTGGTTCACGTGACATCATCTACTGTCTTAGAAAAG
>NW_015597150.1:0-384 GCF_001515605.1 Sinocyclocheilus anshuiensis | reverse complement strand
TAGGCCTACTGAATTCTTGAGTTCTCTTTCACAGCATACTGCACTTTTATTAACTCATCTCTCACTTTATTACTCATTTGTCCATGTTTTTTAATCTCTCTAACAGGTCAGTAACTCCTGCCCACTATATACACAATATAGAACATACTCAGTCATTCACACTTTATATAAACACCACCTATATAGTTATATTGTCATATAACCATGCTTAAAGTTTAATAAATACAACTAACTGGCTAGTTGATCAAACCAAAATTTGACCAAAATAAAGCAAAAAAATCAAGTCTGACAAGCTAGCTCTAATGTCCAGTGCTAGTGGTAATGTTATTTTCCCCTTGCTAGGAAACAGATCATTTTGATACCCAACATTTCTGAGTTGTGCAG
>NW_015597149.1:0-384 GCF_001515605.1 Sinocyclocheilus anshuiensis | reverse complement strand
GCTACAAATATACCAGTGCTACTTATGACTGCTTTTGTGCTCCAGTTTTGTTCAAATAGTTTTCCCACAAAGAATTTTGTCAAAATACAAAATAAGTTGATTTTTTATTCTATTTTTTTCAAGAAGTTCGTTTTTTTTCTTTATTATGATATCAGGACAGATATTTTCTTCACTTTATGTCCCCTAAAAATATCAAAATAAATATTCATTCAGAAATTAAAAGCATACATCCTTACAGACATGCTCAGCAAGTCATTACATTTACATTTAAACCCTGGGAATCCAACCTATGATCTTGGCGTTGTGAGCACCGTGCTCTACTGTTTAAGCCAGTGGTTACCAACCCTGGTCCTGGAGGCACCCCAACACTGCACGTTTTGCATG
>NW_015597148.1:0-384 GCF_001515605.1 Sinocyclocheilus anshuiensis | reverse complement strand
CGACCGAGGCTGCCTAAAATGGGACGAGCAATCGTCGATGTGCTTTGAGGCTGGGCAGTAATGAGGGGAGAATTATTATTAGTCAAAATAAATCTCTGCTGTGTCTGAACTGGTTGAAATTGCTGGATTTGAGTTTGAGGTGCTGCCAGAACCTGGGACATTGCCGGAATGGTCTGCACCAAGGGGAGGGTCTGTGGTTCTGAAGGGGTGGGAAGAGTGTTTGTACTGGATGCTGTGGGAACCAGGATAAGACTAGGCTGGTTGCCATTGTTGGACTGGCACTGAAGCAGCAGGAAATTTTGTGTCTGTGGAGGTGGTGGTGGGGGAGGAGGAGGGGCAGGCTGTGTTGGCGTGGGATTGGATAGTGGGATCAGTTGCAACCCT
>NW_015597147.1:0-384 GCF_001515605.1 Sinocyclocheilus anshuiensis | reverse complement strand
GATGGCGGGCTGGTTCTGGCTCGGGCCCGGACACTCCCCAGACACTGGAAGATCCCTTCCCTCCAGCATAGTCCCTGGGTGTCTGGGAGGTCCACAGGGCTATGGTAGTTGGCCCTGAGCCAGAACAGAGAATTGATGGTGGCGTCATTCAATGCCGTCGCCGCAGCAAGCACGCAGAATTCCCAGGCGTACTCGAAGAAGGGGAGATCTCGGTGGGCTAAGGCAGAGAACCGAGCGGCTATTTCCATCTCCACGGGGAGAAACAAACAGGAAACAAAAAAACTTTTTAAAAAATGGAAAACAAACAAGGGGAGAGGGGGCGCCGCTTACTGTTCTGTTTTGGTCGGGTCATCTGTCACGGTACGTCGTTGCAGGGAAAACGCA
>NW_015597146.1:0-384 GCF_001515605.1 Sinocyclocheilus anshuiensis | reverse complement strand
TTTCTTTTTCAAAAATTTGTTACGCTCATATGTAGGCCTACATCACACCCTATTTCCATTTTATCTCAGTTTTAAGAATAACAAAGGGATAGTTCATCCAAAAATGAGAATTCTGACCATCCTTCAAATGTGACATTATTTCTTGCATTCTGCTAAATCCTTTTGTGTTTCGGACCAATTTAACATTATGATTTGGAATGACGCAGATGACATAATGAACAAATGATAACAGATTTTTTATATTTGAGTGAACTGTCTTAAAGAATTTAAACCGCCATCGCAACTGTTTTGAAAAAAAAAATTAAGATCTTTTCAATTTGCAGTCCTGCATTAGCGTTCCATCATGGTATTTGTATTTCCTTAAAGAGATGAAGATATGGACTC
>NW_015597145.1:0-384 GCF_001515605.1 Sinocyclocheilus anshuiensis | reverse complement strand
TTCTTTTTTTTTCTAGTTGACTAACAAGTTGACTTACCTTATTGAGGTAAGTGTTATATGTAGAGATGAAACGGTATGAACATTTCATATCACGATTATAGTGATCAAAATGATCACCAAATGATTATCACAATCATTACGGTATTGACAAAATGTGTGGTCAAATGTTCAGTCATCAAAAATCAAGTACTGAGACACAATGAAATTATTGAAAACTATAATGAAATGAAATTATCAGGTTTTTATCGAAAACCAGCAAAAACAAAAACAATTAGCAGCACTTTATGCACTTTTTGTTTGCATAAACATTAAAATAATAACATTTAACACTGATGGATGAATTTTAAAAGATGTTGGTTGGGTGACTTATAACTTATCTACTAA
>NW_015597144.1:0-384 GCF_001515605.1 Sinocyclocheilus anshuiensis | reverse complement strand
AGACATGCAAACACACACACGCACACTCACCGACTACAAATCTGCCTAGCTCAGGGTGAGAATCCGGAAACCCATCCGTGACCCCCGCCTCCTCTGTTTTTTAAGAAAATTGCGCTTCCAGGACACGCATGCTGGGGAAGATGCAGTAATTTGATTCAGCATGGCTAAGGGATGTAATCTTAATTAATTTCACTATGTTATTTAATTAAAACCGGTGCATGAGTGAAATAAATCTGCTGATGGTAATTATTTGCAAATGATCTCGCAAGCAGATTCAGAGAGGCCCAGATGATATGAAAATCAGAGGAGGCTGTTGCCAACCACGTCTCTCACAGGTTAGCACTGTTGTGTTTGTGTTCTGTCTGAAGTATCATAATACAGCGC
>NW_015597143.1:0-384 GCF_001515605.1 Sinocyclocheilus anshuiensis | reverse complement strand
CTTTGCCAAGTGCATTCCAAACGACTACATAATGGCACGCACGTGAATTTGACCGTGAACAGTTCGGTACACGATACGCATACCGTTAAACAAACAAACAAACAAACAAATAAACAAACAAACAAACATACATACAAACATATAAACATACATACATACATACATACAGGTTCACTTTTTCTGTGTAAAAACAGTCGATTTTCGAGTTGGTCTGAACGAAAACATCAGATGGGCTGATTGAAAATGCTAATTAATTCTCAGCCAGCAGAATGCTTTTGGAGTGGCTGAAATAGCAGTTTCCCCCGGTAACAGCTGTAATCACAGCAGTGCTCCACTCACAAACGCTACTTTATCAGGCATTATAGGAAAGATGAAATGAAAATG
>NW_015597142.1:0-384 GCF_001515605.1 Sinocyclocheilus anshuiensis | reverse complement strand
GCCATGGATGAGTTTTGATTGGCTACAGCATGCTTTTTTTGATTGTCACCATTGTAGTGATTCTCACGCTGATTCTTGATGTCTGTGTGTCTAAGTTAAAATCATAAAATCGTTGATCAAAATAAGTTTTATGAACATCTGTCTGATTATATTGAAAATGTCAGATCTTGTGTTGTTCACAGTGTTGATGTAACCAACATAGAAAATCTAACGCAGTTATTCAGGTCGATACATGATGATTATGTCAAAACACAATAATTACCGCCTGATGAATTTTGCTCTTTGGTTAATTTGACACTGCTTCAGTGTTACTTTTAACAATCTGTAGTGTGGGCACATATAGACACCGAGCAGTGTTAATTTGACACTGGGGATTTTGCTGTG
>NW_015597141.1:0-384 GCF_001515605.1 Sinocyclocheilus anshuiensis | reverse complement strand
TAACATTTGCTTCTTTTAAGATGGCAAGAGAGGTGATTGAAAAATTTCCAGCAATCCCTGATGCTTTCAACATCGATCCCAATCAAGATAACATCAAGAAACTGAGACGACAGATGGCAAACGATATTCTTCATGGATCAGGTAATATAACAAGCATCCAGTAATTCAAAAGGATATATATTGGAATATTCAAAACGACTTATTGAATTGTATTAGTCTAAGAATAAGAGGGCTAAATAACAGTTTAGTACATTCTGCAAATTATGGTTAAACATACATGCTTAAATAAATGAATAAATATAATCTGCTGTAGAATCCAAGGAAGAGTACTGTTCGTATTGTGGATGGAAGGAAGCAAAATCCAACATCAACACTCTTTGGGTA
>NW_015597140.1:0-384 GCF_001515605.1 Sinocyclocheilus anshuiensis | reverse complement strand
TCCCCCCTCCCTTCAAGTCCATCTGGTACCTTTGCTCGCCCTCAAAACAGCCCACTGGACTAATTACGAAGATGCACATACACACACACATACACATATCTCAAGAGTCCTTTTGGTAAAAGAACATTTTGAATTAGCCAGCAATACATTTATAAGTATTGCTTATGAAATGCCATATGTCAGCAGTCTTTTAGAAGTTTTGGCATGTTGTTTAGGAAATGTCACAGCTTGAGAAGGACCCTGTCACATAGCTAAACAAGCAGGATAAATCAAACTACCAGAATTTGCTTCAGGGTTAAAGAGTATATTTCTAAACTGGGAAAGGCAATAGAAAAACACATTAAAGGGGTCATATGACGATGCTAAAAAGAACATTATGTTGTG
>NW_015597139.1:0-384 GCF_001515605.1 Sinocyclocheilus anshuiensis | reverse complement strand
CAGGGCTCCGGCCCTCCAGGAACTGAGTTTGACACCCCTGATCTAATTGTAATAGAGTATATATTTCATTATTTTTATTTATATATTTAAATATTTTTAAATTGTGTGTGCAGGCTTTTAATTCTTATTTTTTATAGATAAGTTCAGAGAGATTCTTTTTATTGTTTTGAATATGATCCCAGAAATCATATTTTACTTTTATAGTAATTTGTTATACCTTAGTACTGAATGATTACTATATTCATTTACCATAGTATTGATACTCCAACCCTTATGAAAATTAACCATGGTTTTATAGTAAAAGTGTAGTAACAATGGTTTTTTGGTGACCATCACCACAGTTATCAAGTCAAGTCAAGTCAAGTCAAGTCTGCTTTATTGTCA
>NW_015597138.1:0-384 GCF_001515605.1 Sinocyclocheilus anshuiensis | reverse complement strand
GGATCACTGACCTGAAAGTCAAGGTGAGAAATGTTATGAATATTTCAATAATGCGAAATTTCCCATCTTGTCTCATAGCATACATATACTTAAATCAGTATCTCACTGTCAATTTATCTGCTTTCTCTTCTTCATTGTCTAGGAGGTGAAGGATACTAGGTGGCTTTCACAACACCAAGCCATACTGAATCTGCAGAGAAACATTAGCGCAGTACTGGCAGTATTGGCTGAGGAGGCAGAAGTCAGGAAATGTCCTACGGCTAAAGGGCTGTATTCCTTCCTTGCCACATACCACTTCATAGCTGCTCTTCACCTGCAGGCAGATGTTCTTCCACACCAGGCTCGTCTCTCCAAGATCTTCCAGAAGGAAGATGTGAACTTCCT
>NW_015597137.1:0-384 GCF_001515605.1 Sinocyclocheilus anshuiensis | reverse complement strand
GTTTTTAGGAGATTAAAAATAATGATCTTGCTACTAAAGATGGCACATTTTATGTCAGGTTTAGTTGCGTTTTCATAGTCACCATTCCAGACTGGTAACCTTTAAAAGGCTACGTGAGGAATAAAACCCCACTGGATGTTTTGAACTTACTTTTGACAATATTTCAAAGAGCTTCCATTTTATTGGAAATGTTTTGGAACATGGAACGGTTCATTAGGAGAAATGCGCTATGAACCGCAAAATTTCACAACAGTGTTATTTTTAGTAATAAGACCGATGGGTTTAGGATTGTGAAAAGGGTAAAAGCTAAACATTCAGATATTTTTATTGCACCACGTATAATGGGTCAGCTGCGGTATAAAAAGGCTTAGTGTTATGCAAAAC
>NW_015597136.1:0-384 GCF_001515605.1 Sinocyclocheilus anshuiensis | reverse complement strand
AAGATATGAGAATGGACACTCGAAATTCTCCTTAGTCTAATTATAATACTTAATGGTACAGTTGTTTATCACAGCTGTTTGATTCAGTGTTATGGTGTTCTTACAATCTGACATTCCTAAATAATGCTTTCCTTTATTTGAGCACAAACATAGGTCTGCAAGGTGCGACTGTATGTGAAAAGCTGGTCCCTTAAATGGTAATCCTGAGT
Organism: Sinocyclocheilus anshuiensis; assembly: GCF_001515605.1. Taxonomy (NCBI): domain Eukaryota; kingdom Metazoa; phylum Chordata; class Actinopteri; order Cypriniformes; family Cyprinidae; genus Sinocyclocheilus; species Sinocyclocheilus anshuiensis. Next base: position 175 of record NW_015597136.1, on the reverse strand, counting down.
ATGAGCAGTTATAATCTTTAAGAGAGAACGTTACTGATCTATTTGCTCTTAGATTATCTGTCATCTGCAATATCTTGGACATTTGTTTTGGCACATCACATTTGTTCTTTTCGAGACATACAGTTTCTGAAGTTATTGGGTGTGTCTTCCACGCTGAATGTAACTGTATACAAAT
>NW_015597135.1:0-382 GCF_001515605.1 Sinocyclocheilus anshuiensis | reverse complement strand
TGTGTGTGTGTGTGTGTGTCAGGGCTCAGAGGTTAGGATGACTAGGAAGCAGAACGGTTTCAGCAACAGCATGACCAAAAAAATAAAAAATCTAACAGATCATTTGAAGCATATTGCATAAACACAAATACACATTTATGTTTTATTTTTAAAATTCCTGCTGTTAAAATGTAGGCTTTAGCGACTGTCTCCATTACCAGTTCTTGGCCTGATGAGGGCGCTGTTCCCAAACTAAACCAACAGGACACCAGTCAAAAACACGTACGTAATAATAACCAGCCGAGAATATAGACAAATGCACAGAGTGGGAGGAAAATTTTTTTCGTCATTTTCGTAACACCTTTTTCTTTCTTTCTTTCTTTCTTTCTTTCTTTCTTTCTTT
>NW_015597134.1:0-384 GCF_001515605.1 Sinocyclocheilus anshuiensis | reverse complement strand
GAATCATTCTTTTGAACCGGTTCTTTTTAGTGAACTAGATGAACCGGTTCATCAAATCGGACTGAAGCACCTGAATCAGTTCGCGGCTCGAGCAGCGCAGATCTACAAGTTACTCAATCCAAACTCACTTTCAGACGCCTGACAGTCACTCAATGAGCCGAAATAGCGGCGTATGTGATCCTCTCATGAATGAATCACGTCATTGTGTGATTACATAAATGAACTGAATCAATTCACTGAATCAAATTGTCCGAAAGAACCATTTAACAGAAAAGAATCGTATTCCCCATTTGCCCGAGGCTCTGGATTACAGTAATAACGTTATAAATAATATTCAGCTTCTTGCACAGACTGATCGTTTCGCTTCATAAGACCTCAATATAT
>NW_015597133.1:0-384 GCF_001515605.1 Sinocyclocheilus anshuiensis | reverse complement strand
ATTTGCTGCTCAAGAAACATTTATTATTATTATCAATGTTGTGCTATTCTTTAAAAAAAACCAAGTCGAAACTAAACAGCCGAGAGAGTGTGCAGCAGGACGTGAGCTGCTGGTCCTCAGATTGATGTTCTGCAGGTGTTTCACACATTCAGGAATCCGGTCAGCAGAGCAGCAGCTTTGTTCCTCGTGTCACGTTGAGCTCCAGAAACAGATGAGATGCGAAGCCTCCAGAAACGTGTCATCAGCACATCAGTAAACACACTCTCAGTCTGTCACACGCAGAACAGGAAGTGGCAGAGCTCCTCACTTCCTGTGGCCGAAATCACAGACTGAAATGAATGTGTGTGTGTGTGTCTGTGTGTGCGTGTGTGTGTGTGTGTGTGT
>NW_015597132.1:0-384 GCF_001515605.1 Sinocyclocheilus anshuiensis | reverse complement strand
GGGCAACCTGCCCTTCAGAGTCTGGAAGAAGATGCTGGACATTGTCCAACACAGTGAGTCTGGAGTAGATCTGTGCTCTGAAACATACACAGGATTTTACATATGGGGGAGGATTGACAGATGTTAGCATAATAAAGAACCAGACAAGTTACTACATCAAAAATATCTGAAAACAAGAGAAGACCATGATATTTACCGTTACAGTGATACAGCAGAGTTCAGTTTGATTGATTGGTTGATTGATCAATAGGACAAGTGTCATAATTCTTAATAATCTATGTTTGATTCACTCTTGATCATTATATGAACATTAGAATAAAAGCAGCTGTTGATTGTGTTTCATCAGCTCCTGTGATTCTGGATCCAAACACGGCTCATCCACGT
>NW_015597131.1:0-384 GCF_001515605.1 Sinocyclocheilus anshuiensis | reverse complement strand
TGTACTTTGGATCAAATAAATGCAGGCTTGGTGAGCAGAAGAGCAGAAAACATAAAAAATCTTACTGTTCAAAAACTTTTGACTTGTCGTGTATATTTGTATGTAATATAGGTTTGTTAAATCTTGGGTATTTAAGTCATTTTAAGATAAATAACATGCTGTGCTAACAAATTTAAATGAGGTGGTTGTTTTCAACTAGGTGGACACAGTTCTGTTCATAACAGTAGACCTCCTGGTGAAGAAGTGACCGGTAAGAAAAAGGGAGAGACAGAGATAATGGGGAAAATGAAGAAAAGGAAAAGGGAAGTGAATTGGTGCAGTTCAAGAGAGAACCTTTACTTATTTTCCATGGCCTTAGACTAAGGGTTTAGACCTTTTTATGTG
>NW_015597130.1:0-380 GCF_001515605.1 Sinocyclocheilus anshuiensis | reverse complement strand
TCTTTATTGAAAGTGGCTCCTAATGCAAAGTCTGAACGTAAGTGAAATTTCCTATGTTGAATTTGGCCAAAGGAGACCTGTTAAAATTTAAAATGGTTCTGAGCAGTCAAAAACAAAACTCAAATGTTTACCATCTCTAAATGAACAATTAAAAATGTACACATTCTGTTATATATCATGATTATACTGACAGATTTTTTTCTTTTTTCTTTCTTTTCTTCACTAAGATTATTGGACTAAGTCCAATGTGTAATATTCTGCATAATAGATTTAAATATGTTAAAATTAGCTAAGCTTAGAGTACTGTATTGGCATGTTGACAAATGAAAACAAGGCTGTGATATATATATATATATATATATATATATATATATATATAT
>NW_015597129.1:0-384 GCF_001515605.1 Sinocyclocheilus anshuiensis | reverse complement strand
GCGTCTCCTTCAGCTGCTTCTGCAGGACAAACAGATGATAGTAAACGTCACAGAAAAATACTGGCACTAAAACATCATGTCAACAGATGAATCCAGTAAACGTAGGGTGAGGCTGTTTAAAGGTCACTTATCTGAACTGATAAACAATTGCTGCAGGTTCAAACTCCAGAAGTGATGATCGGGCACAATCATTGCACAAGAAATATTATGAAGCATAAGAAGTGTTTAGCAATATTTCATTAGTGTCTAGGTTTAAATACCTGTTTCTCTGTCCTCTGTTCTGCAGATGATACAGTGTCATGGTTTTTATGTTCATCCATCGAACACATCACACATATCAATTTCTGGTCAGTGCGACAGAAAACCTCAAGGAGCTTCTCATGT
>NW_015597128.1:0-384 GCF_001515605.1 Sinocyclocheilus anshuiensis | reverse complement strand
CTTATATGTTTGTATGTATGCTGTCATATTTAATATAAATTAGATAATTGGATATTGAAAAAGATATCGTTTCCTTCAGTATCTTCAGTGTAGTTCTGTAGCATGTAATGCAGGACATTGCTCTAATTTTATTCAGCAGCTGTTGTTTTGACCTCTAAATTTTAAAGTGTTTTGACCTTTGAATTGTATTAAACCGCTGTGACATTTCGTCTCCAAATTGTATTAAACGACTAACCTCAGCCTCTTATTTTCAACCTCTGAAGGTCAGAAGGCTGTAGTTTTTGAATAAAATGAGGAAGAAATGTGACTTCCTCACACATTTACATTGGACATTTACTTTTTTCTATGCATGGCACATTGTAGTTTTGACAACAGTATGGCCAT
>NW_015597127.1:0-384 GCF_001515605.1 Sinocyclocheilus anshuiensis | reverse complement strand
GCAGATTCATTCTTCACACAGAGAATCATTTCCCTATTTATCCATTACAGCGTAAACAAACTCATTCCAGTCTAATCTCTCAGATATCAGCGTCCTTATGCAAATCTCATAATGCTCTTCAACCTCTCTGTTGTTATTTCAATCCAAACAGGAAAGTTTAAATGAAAACAGCCTGACTTTTTCTCTGGCTTTTCCTCAAATCATTATTAATGGCATTTAATATGCAGAGTTAGTGACTTGATGAATTCCTAACCCAAAGTATTAAACTAATACCAGCATTTTTTCACCAAGTCTCTTCTGCTCATTAAGCCTGCATTTATTTGATCAAAAATACAGTACAAACAGTAAAAATGTGAAATATTATTACAATTTAAAATAACTGTT
>NW_015597126.1:0-384 GCF_001515605.1 Sinocyclocheilus anshuiensis | reverse complement strand
CAACACTGAAATAAAAATGTAAAGCCTGTACAAATACTAGAAATCGTTAATATAAATAATTGGGAATCATGTAAAAAAAATAAATAAATAAATAAAATAAAAACAGTGCACATTTGATTGATCTATTATAACATTTATGTAGTTTTGTTCACTTGGCTGCTTCCTTATAAAGGTCCAGAAATTTGTCAAGTTTTTCGTCAGGGGTCTTTTTGAATTATATGATGTCATTACGTTGCTGTCTTGCCGCCAGACAATCTCTGCATTGCTGATCGTGGTTTCGAGTATCGATAGATCTGGGGAACGCGAGAATGCGCAGTAACCTTAGACAACTTAATCCAGATTCGTTTGAAGAACCAAATTAGCCAGAGATCAGTTATCACGATT
>NW_015597125.1:0-384 GCF_001515605.1 Sinocyclocheilus anshuiensis | reverse complement strand
AAGCGCTATATAAATAAAGGTGACTTGACTTGACTTGACTTTTAGCTGTAGGCCACGGGAAAGGGGAGTGGTTTGTGACATTCGGAGGGAAATGCTGAAATGACTGAGTAACCTGCAGTGTTGCTAACTTAGCAATTTTGTTGCTAGATTTAACAACTTCTCAGACTACCCTAGCGACTTCTTTTTTTTTTAAAGCACTAGAAACGAATTTAGCTATTTAAAAAGTATTTGACTACTTTTAGCGTCAAATACTGATATTTAAGTGATAAAATGATGTAAAGACATGCTTTTCCTCTTAACCACACAAACAGAGTTGCCAAGTCTGTGTATTATTCACGACTTTGGCCTTTTTTTTTTTGTAAAGTTGCGTGAAAAAATCCCGGG
>NW_015597124.1:0-381 GCF_001515605.1 Sinocyclocheilus anshuiensis | reverse complement strand
TTTGTTCATCTCTTCTCAAAGCTATGGGAACAGAAGAGGGGAATGTAAAAGCAATATGTTGCAAGAATGGGAAATGAGGGACCTGATCCTTCCTGTTTTTTTTCTCTTTCGCAGTTTTCCCCCCTTTTGCAGGATATTGCAATGAGGGGATTGTGGCTAGAGGGGAAAGAGGGATATTAAATAAATCTCCCCAATGAACACTCAAGGTTTTTCAGCAATGACATATTCCACACATTTGTCCATTACTCCATCTCTTATACCCAAATATATAGCTCTCATATGCATATATATATATATATATATATATATATATGGACTATTTATATACACAAACACTCACACACTGCACTTGCCCTCAGGAAATCATGTTGAGATGGGGGG
>NW_015597123.1:0-384 GCF_001515605.1 Sinocyclocheilus anshuiensis | reverse complement strand
TTTCTGACTCTTTGCTTTCATTCATCTTCTCTTTCTTCAAACACACATTGACTCAATATTCACTCTCATTCCTCCATCACACTCTCAGACTCTTTCTCTTCCAGTCAGAAACAAATGGAGCTTTTATAACGTCTCTCATTGATGTCAAACACCTGCCCACACTAATTAAACCTCGTTAAGATCAACTCATTAACTAGCACTTCACTTAGTGATGGAGAAACACAGCTTTTCCAAACTCTCCATCAATTGAACCGAAATGATTCAGTGTTTGGAATCGCTGGCGATGTCTGCTGATCAAAACACTGGAAATGCAGGGAACGTTCAGACCAAATATTAATATAAACTACAGCACAAACCAACTGCAAATGTTTCATGATATTAAAT
>NW_015597122.1:0-384 GCF_001515605.1 Sinocyclocheilus anshuiensis | reverse complement strand
TTATTGCTTAGCACATTATAAGCATCAACATGCGATAATAGATCAATAAACACTGATCTAAACATTCCTAGACTGTAACATTCATCACGTGCTTTATATCCATTGTATTATACATCATATTTTTAATATAGGATAGCAAAAAAAAATTACATCCTCGTTTCGTATGACATTTAGGCTAAATGCAATAAAAAAAGTTGCCTAAATGTCTGAATGTATGTCATATTTTCAGCATATTCCACTCATTTGCTCACATTTCAGTTGTTTAGGAAAAGCTCAACTAGTACAATCTATACAAGTTTATGCTGCTTTCTTTCCTTTTCCGTGAACTTGTTTGTGGTGGAGAGAGCGTTGCAAAAATAAATCTAAACTCAGCATATAGGCTAC
>NW_015597121.1:0-383 GCF_001515605.1 Sinocyclocheilus anshuiensis | reverse complement strand
TTTTTAATGAACAAACATTAATTAAAAATGAACAATAGTATATTTATAGAGCAGCATTAACCTATATTAATAAAGGCTGTAAAAACAGTTGTTAATTATTTCATGAATCCTACGATTTTTTGATTTTATTTATTTTATACCTTAATCCGCAAGTGCGCATTAAAATCAAATCAAAAGTTACAGTAAAACTGTTTATAATGTTGCAAAATATTTCAATTTGAAATAAAAACCGTACTTTCTATTCATCAAAGAATCCTGAAAAAATACATCACTGTTTCCTCAAAAATATGAAGCAGCACAACTGTTTTCAACATGTTTCTTAAACATCAAATCAGCACATTAGAATGATTTCTGAAAAATCATGTGACACTGAAGACTGGAGT
>NW_015597120.1:0-383 GCF_001515605.1 Sinocyclocheilus anshuiensis | reverse complement strand
TATGAAGTTTTTGTATTATATTTAGTGCTGTCAGTTGATTAAAATATTTAAATCCGTTAATTACGTGATAAATTATCAAATAAAGAAACAAGTAAATAATCGCACATAATATCAGTATTTGCAGGAAAATATTAAATTACTATTATTATAGTATTTAGTGTCGTCAATTGATTCAAATATTTAATTTAGTTAACTGCTTTGTAAATAAAACAAACAAATAAATGAACGACTGCATATGTCAGTATATGCAGAAAAATAAGTAAAATAAATGACTTATTTTTTGCATTATATTTAAATATATATTATAAAATATTTTAAATATTATATGAATGAGTCATGGCATATACAGGTGCATCTCAATAAATTAGAATGTTGTGGAAAAG
>NW_015597119.1:0-384 GCF_001515605.1 Sinocyclocheilus anshuiensis | reverse complement strand
ACATTCTAATTTATTGAGATGCACCTGTAGATCATTTTCATTGTTATTAATTGAAAAACATGTCTGTTCAATGAATATCGCAGGTTGTGGCAATTGTAAATCAATCTGCATGGGGAAAATGTCTTACTGGTTAAGAAATGTTTTTTTTTGTTTTATAACAAACACATAATTTTTCTTCTGTTGTATAAAGTGTTGATGCTTTTGATATTAAAATAATTATAGAAATCAAATTTAACTAAATAAGTTTGACAAAATATTACATTTTTCTGGCTAAACAGCTTTTTTTGCCACAAATACCATTACACACTCTTCAGTAAAATCACTATTTTATTTTATTTTATAGATTCTAATTTGCTATATATATCTGTAACACAAAAAAAAATA
>NW_015597118.1:0-384 GCF_001515605.1 Sinocyclocheilus anshuiensis | reverse complement strand
ATAGTACCTAAAAGCAATTGTAATGTGATGAATAATACATTTATGGAAAACAAGAACAATTAAATAAAGTAACTCTATAATTATTCTATAATCTCTGATGAGATGCTTTAACAGTCAGATCTGACTAAACTCTTATCTTGTCAGTAAGGACAAGGTTTAGGGAGTGAGCCATGGGAAGTCATATTTGCTGTTTAGCTTGACTTTGACATGTGCTTTAAGTAAATTCCATATTTCTTTCTTTGTCATGATCTTTGTTTCCTTGCGTTCCTTGGCTGGCCACTCCTTTTTAAGATATGACTTTCCCAGACATTATGTGATTTAGAAAATTGCCATGCTAAAATATATAAATAGGGTGTGTGGCTGTTAGAGACATTCAGACACACT
>NW_015597117.1:0-384 GCF_001515605.1 Sinocyclocheilus anshuiensis | reverse complement strand
CAGAACAAGAAAGGCTATTAACAATCTTTCATTGCGCAAAAGTATCATAACATGAAAGGCTCCAATAATCCAGAGCGCTTATGCGCATCCCGTGTGCAAAATGATGCACTTGAAGCAAGATGGAGTCACAACGTGCAGCGCTCCGCATAGCAGTGTTGCCAAGTCCGCGGTTTTCTCGCGGAATTGGGCTACTTCAACACTGTTGCCGCCGGTTGTTTTTCATGTCCGTGGGTTTAAGCGACCCCAATAACTTGATATTTAGCCCCTAAAATGTGAATTTTACCAGGGGAACACCACCAAAAACGTGTATTTTACCCCACCCAAATGTGATTTTTACCGGGGGATCCCCCTCGAAACGTGATTGGGCTAGTTTTGGGCTAGTTT
>NW_015597116.1:0-384 GCF_001515605.1 Sinocyclocheilus anshuiensis | reverse complement strand
TTTTACTCCAAAAGTGTGCACATTGTGTATTCACACGTTTACCTAATATTTCTTTAAATAGAATAGAGCCATAATTTCTTAATGACTCGCAGAAAGACTCTGCCAATCCATCGCGTTATCATAATTCCCACACGGTGACGGTAAACTTTTACTTTCTGCCTCATAATACATTTATGCGTCAGTTTATTATATACAATATCTGCATTGTCACAGTAGAGTGAGTTTTCAGCAAAAACATTGTGTATTAATCTCATACTGCCACTCTGAAATAGACTAATGGTGCGCGTGGTGCATGGATTAAGGCGCGTGAACTAGGAACCCAGACGGTCTCTATTCAGTGGGAGCACTGACAGTTAAAGTCCATTTCTGATTTTATTGTTGTTT
>NW_015597115.1:0-384 GCF_001515605.1 Sinocyclocheilus anshuiensis | reverse complement strand
AGGCCTGTCTCTCGGGATCCATCTGGATAAACATCTCAAAATAGAGGGGTAACTTTTTGTTTTTTCAAGCAGATCCATCCCCCTCCCTTTCACAACTCGCAGCGGACCGAAATGACAGGAGCGGTGGGGGCCAGACAGCCATGAGCACACAGGCGGAGGGGGAGAGAGAGAAATACAGATGATCTCAAAGAAAGATTTCTCCTTTCAACTTAAACCAAGCACAATTTTGGAAAACATTTCATTCACGGAACGGTCATCATCACTTGCAAAATAATGTAAGACAATTTATATTTTTTATTGATTTATCCCCAATTTCATTAATATGCTGAGAATCTTTTAATACAACCATCAGATTATATGAGTGGTCACACATATTGTGATATG
>NW_015597114.1:0-384 GCF_001515605.1 Sinocyclocheilus anshuiensis | reverse complement strand
ATTTTCACCTACAGCTGCCACGGTTATCTCGCTTTCCACTCCAAATGTGTGTGCTTTTTAAAAGCTCAGAAACATTATATATTTATTTAGCGACAGTGAAGTGTGTAATTTTGTTTGATGATAAAACACTTTTCAGTCCCCACTTAATATGCAGGGACAACTAGAAGTCATCCGGAGGTTGATTGCCTTGAAAAGTGTACACTGTGACTGCAGTGCTACATAGCGTATGAAACATGAAAACATGACACAGCAATATTGACTTACTATGGAAACTTATTTCTGCTAAAAAATGAATAAATAAATCAAATAAAAATGGTGACTTTTTATATCAGCATATTGAGTTTTTATCTCACAATTGAGTGTTTTTTGTTTGTTTGTTTGTTT
>NW_015597113.1:0-384 GCF_001515605.1 Sinocyclocheilus anshuiensis | reverse complement strand
AATCACAGGAAATGTGTAAAAAACAATTCACCTTCAAAAACAGAGCACAATGCTCATTTGCTACACCATTTCAGTTCTAAAGAAAGAAGATCATCCACTGACTTGTAAAAATTTAAATCAATCAAAACTCTAGCCTTTACAAGGGTTGAGAACAAAACAACCACATTTTGCCCAGACTTCTGCTCAATCTTGTTCTTTCTACTTGTATAAACAGCTAATTTTGCTTGAGCCAAGATAAAATGTAGTAATTGACAATCATAATGATTTTCTTAACGTAATTAGCACCCAATACAAAAATGTTCTTTGAAAATGTTTCATTAAAACAACCAAAAATACTCATTAATACCACAAATAAAGGATTTAACCTGGAACACTCCATAAAAG
>NW_015597112.1:0-384 GCF_001515605.1 Sinocyclocheilus anshuiensis | reverse complement strand
AAAGAGAATTGATAACATAATTTTAAAAAGTATGAACATTAGATTTTATATGAGTCTTACCTTGGAGGTCAAACGTGTTGGCCTTTTTTCTTAAATTTGCTTTCTCTGTTTTGGAATACCCATCAGGGTATGAACCATTTGTTTTATAATTTAATATTTGTTTGTATATGGCTGGATCCATGTTAATGACCAAACTAATTCAACAAAATAACCCAGCACAATTAAGAAACGTCTGCCAGCTTAAATGCACAAGAGTGGTCTACCTCAGGGTTTGTTTAGTGGAATTATTCCCTTATGAAAATGAACAATGTTTTTTTCATAATAAAAGTGTAGTAACCATTGTTTCATTGATTACTTTTGGCCTATTGATTAAATTTTTTTTTT
>NW_015597111.1:0-383 GCF_001515605.1 Sinocyclocheilus anshuiensis | reverse complement strand
GCTCAAGAAACATTTCTGATTATTAGCAATGTTGAAAACAGTTGCTGCACAATATTTTAGGGAATCGAATGTTCAAAAGAACAGCATTTATTTGAAATAGAAATAGAATGCAATTCAACAATCAACAATTTAATGCATCCTTGATGAATAAAAGTATTAATTTATTTTTTGTTTTAAAAAAAATCAATGTACTTTATACTATATAATTTACTCCAAATAAAACCTATGTTTACTTTAATTTTGCAATGGCCCCTTAGAGACTCCTGTTTCCTGGATCCGGTCACTCCTGTAGCTTAAAGTGCGTTGTGTGTGACTGTGTGTGTGTGTGTGAGAGTGTGTGTGTGTGACTGTGTGTGTGTGTGTGAGAGTGTGTGTGTGTGAGA
>NW_015597110.1:0-384 GCF_001515605.1 Sinocyclocheilus anshuiensis | reverse complement strand
ACTGTAATTGTACGATTGTAATGTAAGAATTATATTATTTTTCTTAATTTTTCTCTGTAAAAACATGATTATATGTATTGTTAAAAGCGCTATAAAAATATATTTTTCATTTTACACCACTATAAAATAAAAAAAAGGAATATTGCTATTGTTATACTTCCCTTTTCGTTTTTTAGTAATTTTTAACATTTTTATTTAGTAACAACAATAATAATAATAATTTTTTTTAAGTCATATTAATATATATCCTGAGTATAAGTCGCAATGGGCCAAAATCGCATCTTTAAAAGGAAAAAAAAGCACAGTTGCGTGACGCATGTCATTATTCAATTCAGAAATAATGTAAGATATCTGTAAATGAAATGTTTGAGAACATTATAAACA
>NW_015597109.1:0-383 GCF_001515605.1 Sinocyclocheilus anshuiensis | reverse complement strand
GGTAGGTCTAGTATTCAGGCATAGAAACTAATCAAATGTGAAATACCACTAGTATATAAATAAAATATACATTACAAATATAGTTACAAAAGTTATATAATCAAGATCAGCAAATTAATTTTCTCTTTGAATATCTTTTGTTGTTTTATTAATGTTAATAACACAGACAGAAGCAGGATTATTTGTTTGGAAAACACAGAGGTATATTATTTATCACTCAGGTTTTTCCAGTTGTCTTCCCTAATTTTAATGTGTTTTATCTGCTGTAGAGTCTGAGTTGTCTTTGAATGAAATTCACACAATGATTGAGTGGCTAAAGAACAACAGAACCCCTCACAGCCAAGTAGAAGAGTTTATGAGACGTACAGCACCTCATCGAGCTG
>NW_015597108.1:0-384 GCF_001515605.1 Sinocyclocheilus anshuiensis | reverse complement strand
GCATTTTATTTTTCAGGATTCACAAATGAATAGAAAGTTCAAAAGAGCAGCATGTGTGTGTGTGTGTCCATGCAGGAGGAGTTATGTCGGTGTGGAGCTGGTCCAGTGGCTCCTGGAGCAGTGTGTGTCGGTTCAGTGCAGGTTAATGGCGTCTCGTGTCTGGCAGGTGCTGCTGGAGCTGGGAATACTGCACTCAGGTTAATAACCTGTCTTATTTTACTATAATTGAAATGCTGTTAGAATTTATGTTGATAGTTATTTTAAATGTTCTGTTTTCATTTTATTTTAGTAAAAGTTTTTTTTTTTTTTGCTATTTTAGTACTTCATCTTAACAGTTTTTTGTATTTTATTTCATTTAATGTTTATTTTATTTCAAATTAAAAA
>NW_015597107.1:0-383 GCF_001515605.1 Sinocyclocheilus anshuiensis | reverse complement strand
GACATTGATAGCTTAAAAAATCAATGCGTTTACTGCCAGACTCAAACGCGCCAGAGTAACTACTGAGCATTTTGGACACATTTCAACCTCAAGTGAGATTTTCCAAATATTCCACATGAGTAATTGCTATATTTACATTTACATTCATTCATTTAGCAGACTGGTAACTCTTTATTTTACAGTGTCTTTGTTACACATTACAAAAAAGTTCACAGCACGCATCTCCAAATAAACCGCATGTTGTGAAAACATTATATGAATGTCTGTTTTATTCTTGGAGAGACTGTATTTAAAGCTCCTTAATGGCGGTGTCGGCAGCTGGCATGAACTTGTTTGACTGACACAGTTTTGTAAGGCCTGTGCCACTGGAGATCTCACAGTCA
>NW_015597106.1:0-383 GCF_001515605.1 Sinocyclocheilus anshuiensis | reverse complement strand
AATTATCAGATTTTCACAAGCAAGCACTGGATTCTTGGAAACTGGTTTTTAAACACAATTTTTCACCTCACAAATGCATTGTATGGAATAATCAATATATCCTGTATAAAAACAGGATGATATTTAATAAAGAATGTGTAGAAAAGAATCTTTATTTCAAAATGTATAAATACGGATGGGACTCTGATTAGTTATGAAAAATTCAGTAAGGAAAATAGTATTAATATTACTAGTAGAGAATTTTAGAGAATAATCAATGGCATTTCGCCTAAACTTCTACAACTTATTAAATCATCCTTACAATACTCTTCTTTACAGGAAGACATTCCTCGATTACCGATAGGTGGTATTGACTTGTTAGATAAAAAATGCAATAATATTCA
>NW_015597105.1:0-383 GCF_001515605.1 Sinocyclocheilus anshuiensis | reverse complement strand
AACTGACCATTACAGTAGTGTACTATAAATGTGTGACATATTAAAACACTATAGCAATCAAAAACAAACATGTGTTTCAACATAATGCACATGACATTGCTGTTTCTGAGTAAGAACAAAGGTATATTATTGCTCTGGAGTTTTCGTTATGGCATGGCTGATGCTACTGTTTTAACATCAGAAAAAAGTAAAGCTCCTCTATCTCCTCTGCTGCATATTAACATTTTTGAAAGTATTTTTTGTATGTGTGTGTTTATTTGGATCAGGCTTTTCAATGTTGAGCACTAATTGTTATTTTTTTCCACCAAAAAGTTTAGTAAACATGGATGTCCTTGTCCTTCATGTGTGACTGACTTTGTTTTTTTCTTTTGAGGAAAAAAAGT
>NW_015597104.1:0-383 GCF_001515605.1 Sinocyclocheilus anshuiensis | reverse complement strand
GTCTGGGCCATGATCTATTGCTCGTGAAAGTTAAATTAAGCTACGCAAAACCATCATAGCATGAGATTGTTGGTCTAAATCCCAGCTGATTACTCTCACTTTCGTCAGTGTTCAGAACTGTTCATCTTATAAGACAGTCCTGAGCTCACAAACAAGCCTCATTCATGACAATACACAGCTAGAGCAGATGTGTCAGTGCAGTTATAGTGAATCCTGAACATCCCTGACCAAACTATAGTAATAGATGAATTAATAACTGCATAGATAAGTCATCGTGTGTGATGATGTAATATGCAGAGACAATTCTACCATCAATCCTCAAATCTCCAGTAAAATCACTCAACAAGAGAAACAACTGACTTGAATAACTCTGACAATGAAAA
>NW_015597103.1:0-383 GCF_001515605.1 Sinocyclocheilus anshuiensis | reverse complement strand
CACAGTTGAATAAACGTCTTTTTCATAAGGGTAGGCATAAATGGACATTTACAACCCTGAACCCACTGGGTCAAAAAACTAAAAACAGAGCAACATTGTTTTTTGTCTCAATATAGATTCTGGACAAAACAAACAAACACAAAAACAATTGATTCCTGTTTTGTTTTGCCTCAGTCTCAATGCAAATAACTGATTTCTCTTTTGTTTTGTGGTCTTAATGCAGGACATGGACAAACATAAAAGATTCTGCACAAAACAAAACTGACTCCTGTTTTGTTTTGTGTCAGTCTCAGTACAGGTTATGGACAAAACAAAAAACCAAAACAACAGATTCCTATTTTGTTTTGTGTCTCAGTCTCAATGCAAACAACTGATTTCTGTTT
>NW_015597102.1:0-383 GCF_001515605.1 Sinocyclocheilus anshuiensis | reverse complement strand
GTGCTAAATAAAAACCTAGGATTGTTTTGGTTATTTTCTATGAGAATTGTGACAATGAAAAGACCATCGTTTATGATGTTTTTAACAGTGCAAATGTATTTTAGGCACTGTTTACTGACTAAATTAAATATCACCATATTTCAGATGTTTAAATGAATAGTTAACCCAAAAATAAAAATTTGCTGAAAATATACTCACCCTCAGGCCACCCAAGATGTAGATTAGAGATTTGGAGAAATATGACATTACATCATTTGCTCTTCTATGGATCCTCTGCATTGAATGGGTGCCGCCAGAGTAGTATTACAATGCACTATGTGTCAGATTGGTGATTTATTACCTGATTTATGACCTGATTTATGACCCCTGTCAGCGTTGATTGA
>NW_015597101.1:0-383 GCF_001515605.1 Sinocyclocheilus anshuiensis | reverse complement strand
AGTACTAATAAACAGCCAATATGCTAGTAATATGCATGCTAATATTAATAGTGAGAACTGGTCCTTAAAATAAAGTGTTTCCAAAAATATTACTAATGCATTTATTAATCTTAGTTAATGATAATTTCAACATTTACTAACACATTATTAGAATAAAAAGTTGTATCTGTTAGTATTTTTAATGGACCTGAGCTAACATGAATGAACAATGAACAGCTGTACGGATTAACTAAAGTTAACAGATTCATAAATACTGTAACAAATGTATTGCTCATTGTTAGTTATTGTCGGAAGTTATCGGGGAAGTCGTGGCCTAATGGTTAGAGAGTCGGTTAGAGAACCAAAGGTTGCGGGTTCGAGTCTCGCACCGGCAGGGATTGTAG
>NW_015597100.1:0-383 GCF_001515605.1 Sinocyclocheilus anshuiensis | reverse complement strand
GCTAACGGCCCGTACAGACATGAATGTTTTGAGAGTAAACCGAATGGATGGAGTGAAATCATCAGGAGGAATAGATTCAACACGGGTCTCCTTCAGAGGCCTGTTTACTCACCCACCACCTCGAAGCTGATTTATCAGCCTGAGACGAGAGCACAACTCATTCGGCTCTCCAAACTGAGGAGGGGTAGCTCACCTCCTACTGGAATATTTGCCCCTTGTTCCCTCGAAAAACTGATAGTAAAACTGATAGAAAGAAGAAGAAGAGAAAATAAAAATCCAAACGGTGGATTCCAGTAAAAGCTCTGTGCGGCAGAATGAAACAAAAGATGTTTCGAAAGATCGAGAGAACTTAAAAAAAAAAAAAAAAATGAATAAATGTAAAA
>NW_015597099.1:0-383 GCF_001515605.1 Sinocyclocheilus anshuiensis | reverse complement strand
AAACATTGTTTTGAAAAATACTGCATTAGATTACCTTAAACATCTTAAAACTAGCTTTTCAGCCATTTTAATGCGAAAACCTCAGATTTCAGTGGGTTCTACCCGTTTATTTTCTTGCTTGCTTTCATTTATGAGTTTCGTCATGTTGCATAATGCAAGGCAGCTTGCTTACTGCTAATGTACTTTGCATCATTTATCCTAGTATGTTAAACACCAGTTAACAGCATACAAACAAGCTAATGTGATGCGTACAGTCACTTCAGCACAGGGTTATCAATAACTAAAACTATTAAAAACATTTCCGTTAACTGAAATAAAGCTAAAATAAAATATAAATATTAGATGGAAAAACTAAGCGAAACTTGCCTTGGGCAGTAATTGAA
>NW_015597098.1:0-383 GCF_001515605.1 Sinocyclocheilus anshuiensis | reverse complement strand
CAAAGGCAAACCCAGATTCAGCTAGAGAAGTGGTACTTTTCTTAATAATTTTCATGAAATCTGACAAACAGCAATTATACGTGTAAGCAGGGCAACACCACAAATGACGAATAAAATAAAAATAAAGATCAAATAATGTCAAATCATATATAAATACGGTACATTTCAGAATATCCAAGAATAATATTCTATGCAAGTAAATATTGTCAGATCAGCAACCTCTAAAACAACTCGAAAAGTAATTAACCCTTGTGCTAATTTGGTGTTCTCAGTCAAAAATTATCACTCTTTTAAAGACTGCTTGTAAATCTCTCATTATGCTATAATATTATCAAATCTTGGACTCAGTCTTTTTATCGACTTGTTGTATTTCAATGAGCACA
>NW_015597097.1:0-383 GCF_001515605.1 Sinocyclocheilus anshuiensis | reverse complement strand
TCTTATCTTATCTTATCTTATCTTATCTTATCTTATCTTATCTATTATCTTAAATCCATTCCAATCTTTTGAATAATAGTGTAGCAGAGTTTCTACAAGCATATATACATATATATGCCGCCAGTCACCCTACACATGTACATAGTGCAGTGAGTGCCGTTTAATGATGAATAAATGCGCCAGGAGACCTACAGTATTGTAATGAAAACTTTCATATATAGATGTCCCAGATCAGATGAAACACATGAGAGAGAGAACAAGGGAGTAAGATATCAGAGTTCAATGAAAAGAGGGAGCACGGTCAGCAAAGTGTACTCGGAATCAATACAAAAGATTACAAGTTTCACCAAGAATAGAGCTCGGTTCTGAAAAAGATATGAATA
>NW_015597096.1:0-383 GCF_001515605.1 Sinocyclocheilus anshuiensis | reverse complement strand
AATATATTTTGAGGTCGCACAGATTAAATTTCGGGAGCATATGCGCCCAAAATGGTCGCAATTTCGAGCCTTGTTAATGTAAACTAAGATTTTTTTCGCCTTGGGATTTGTTGACTACCATCTACTTGAGCAGATTCATATTCTTGTGGAGAAAAAAGTAGCAAACAACTCTGCATTATCAAAACAAGGCTGTCCAAGTATTTAAAATAAAAGTAAAAAGCTCAGTAATAAATCAATACACATCACCCTTTCTGAATATCAACAGATCTGCGCACTGCTGGCCGAGCAGACCGCATTTTCAACTCACCAGAACTCCCGCAAACCTCTTCAAAGTTTTGCCTCCGCCTTTTTCACTCTCATAAACTGATTTTGCTGCAAGTATA
>NW_015597095.1:0-383 GCF_001515605.1 Sinocyclocheilus anshuiensis | reverse complement strand
TTTTTCACAAATGGTTAAATTATAATCAATGGTGGTCTTATAAAAATGTATGTAGTGTTATTAACAACAACAACAAAAAAAAGCTTTTTTTTAGTGGTCTGTTTTGTAATTTTCATGGGAAAGCAAAAACCTTCACAAATGTTTTTGTCACTAAACAGTGTCCACATCAACAGATTATGATAGTTCTTCCTCTGCTTTTCGTCCCAGTATTGGACAACACATACACTTTTAACATTCTTTCGATCTTCTACCTTTCAGGATACCACATTTACCACATAAATTTGCTGCTACATTCAATTTCTGTCTTTTTTTTTTTTTTTAAGTGTCCCCCCTTTGAGACTAAAAATGCAGTTACCTAAATATTACTGTTAATGTATCAAATA
>NW_015597094.1:0-383 GCF_001515605.1 Sinocyclocheilus anshuiensis | reverse complement strand
TTGTCTGTATTATTGACAGAATGCAAAATAAAACTTTAGGGCTTCTGTGGAGGCATGTTGGTGTGAGGGATGTCTCATCGCTGAAGAAAAATAAACTGCTGCTGACAGCCTGTTGAGAAATGCAGCCAGAAGTTAAAAGGTAAAAAATGTAATGTCATGAGGATGAAGAGTTTGTCAACAACAGATGAATTCTCCCCAGTAGCTCAACATCTGTTCACCAGAATCATATACACCAGGACACAACAATGAGGTAGTTTTTAGTTGTAGACAAATAGTCATGTCATCATCAATCTTTTTAATGCATTCAAAAATTGGACGTTGAAAACAGGAAGTTTAGGTGGGATATATATATTTAGGTTATATATATATATATAACCTATATA
>NW_015597093.1:0-383 GCF_001515605.1 Sinocyclocheilus anshuiensis | reverse complement strand
GTGAATGGCTGCCATGAGTTTGAAGCTCAAAAAAGTGCATCCATCTATCATAAACGTACTCAACATGGCTCCGGTGGGTTAATAAAGGCTTTCTGAAGTGAAGCATATTTTACACTTATTAAAGTAAAATAACTAACTTTCGGGTCAAACAGCCATACAGATTTGACTTAAGCATAACTTGCACAATGTAGGATGTAGCTTTGTATGTCATGTCGTAGCGTTTTGCCAGGAGCAAGTTTTTTTTTTTTCTTTATAAAGTGTAAAATATGCTTCGCTTCAGAAGGCCTTTATTAACTCCTGGAGCCATGTGGAGTACGATTATGATGGATGGATGCACTTTTTTTTGAGCTTCAAACTCATGGCAGCCATTCACTGCCATTATA
>NW_015597092.1:0-383 GCF_001515605.1 Sinocyclocheilus anshuiensis | reverse complement strand
AAAAATGTGTTATTAACCACCCAGCCAAATTTGAATGATAAAAAATGCCAATTAAATAAAATAAGGTGTCAAAATCTTGAAAAAATAAGCAGTATTCTCAGCTCTCAAACGCTGGGGGCGTGTCCTCTGTCGGGGCTAAACCATGCCCACTCGCGGGAAAGCTGCTGTCTTTCTCAACTGCCAAATACCAATACAACCTGAATGGATGCTCCCTCTAGCAGCTTAATTTAAATAAGGAGACCAAGCTGTTTTGTAAATTATCTCAACCACGTAATATACGTGATGAAGGTATCGCTAACTAGTAAACTGTAGGCTGTAGTAACCAAAAGTAATTTTTCTTTTTTTTAAGATTTATTTTTGGCGTTTTTGCCTTTTATTGATAG
>NW_015597091.1:0-383 GCF_001515605.1 Sinocyclocheilus anshuiensis | reverse complement strand
TATTTAAAGGTATAAACAGCACGACACAAAAATGAACTGATGCTGTCAATAGTAGATGCAGCGTGTGTGATGTATTGGAATATGTGCCATTTCTTTATGGTGTTTTTTAGCATATGGCCACAGGTAAAAGTCAATTAGAGCAGAGTTGATGTGGCAGATCTTCCCGTCTCTCTCCTCAACAAGCTTCCAGAGATGCTGCCGGATTCTCTCCACACACCAGCTGGAGCAACCCCTGATCTCCACCTCTCTCCGATCACCTGAGCTCAACACTTCACCTGTGAAAGAACTAACAATCACTACAACAATACTGATGAGATTACCTGTCCATTATTTAAAGCTCCCCTGAAATGCTTAGAAACACGCAGCGTTACTCTGTGTTGACG
>NW_015597090.1:0-383 GCF_001515605.1 Sinocyclocheilus anshuiensis | reverse complement strand
TTTAGAAGACTTGGCTTCTGTGAGGACTCAAACAGCATAATTAGTGAAGGCTCCCTGTTAGGAGGGGAATGCAATTTATTTTTACCTCCCCCTCTTCTTTGCACCTCCTCCTTCCATTCTTTCATTCCCTCTGCCGCTCTCTGAACAGATATTAACGCTGAGCCGGAGGTGTGAGAATCTGAGCATGAATATAGAGCTATCAAGAGGAAGTTAAACAATGGACAGTCAACGAAATGACAAAGTGTGGCAGGAAATATCTGCTAAATCCGAAGTATTCAGTCAAAAGAGAATGCTTTCAATTAAAACTGCTCAATATTATTCCCCTTACACCAACAATCCAACATATATTTATTTTAAGTATTAAGTTAATAACTATGATTATA
>NW_015597089.1:0-383 GCF_001515605.1 Sinocyclocheilus anshuiensis | reverse complement strand
GTGTGTGTGTGTGTAACGGGTCCCACTCACCTGCTCTTTTCTGTGGAAAATCTGTGGAATGATTCCCAATATGAAGTGCAAATAACTTGCAAATGCCAAATAATTCGGTCTTCCATTGCTACTTGGATTCGGACATAAATATATGAGTCAGTAGATCTGGTGCCATCTGCGCCAATCTGGGGACAGTAACAGTTAAAGGAACTGGCGAAGCAGGGCCAAGTAAAACCTTCCCTATCCCACGTGATCGACTAACAGCCAGACAAGGACAGCTCATGTCATCAGCAAATGGGAGCGGCAAGGAGTAGGCCATATGGGCGGCCCAGTTCTGGATCCTCGTACGCGGTTAGAGTTTGATCTCAGGCCAGGATTGGAAAGGTGTTGGG
>NW_015597088.1:0-383 GCF_001515605.1 Sinocyclocheilus anshuiensis | reverse complement strand
GTTACCAAGCACCAGTCATGAGCCCAACACACCAGAATGGACAGGTAGGATTGTCATTGAGCGAATATAAGAATTAGAATAATTAATATTAATGAAGAGCATGGTGTAGACCTGCTCAATGAAAAATGCCCTGAGATCATTAATGATAGCAGATGAATCAGCAGTTGTAGTACAGTGTGTGAATAAGCAAACATGATCACATTAGTCTCAATATAACTTTCTATGCCCAAGTTTTCTTTTTTCATTTCAGGTTTTTGATATTTATAAACACTAAATCTTACAGAAAATAGATCCTGATACTGTGTTGTTGTAAAGAACACTGTTATTAACTGCTCTGAACTTCACTGAGAAGCAACACTTAGGCTACTGTATTTGCAGATGTA
>NW_015597087.1:0-383 GCF_001515605.1 Sinocyclocheilus anshuiensis | reverse complement strand
CTGCCAGAGATCCCTCGCCGCTGTGGTGAATCCGCGGTGCCATCGTGCATGGTGGAGCAGTCTGCCACCATGGACGCTCGAGGCGGTGGGCTAGAGTGAGTTGCCGAGGGGGCGGACGAACTCGCTGCCGGCCGTCTGGAATGTGGAGTGACGGTTGCCATCCGTGAGGGAGCGGAGGAGTCGCCCCGTTAGCCTGCTGCCATCCGCCATGATGGCTGCCCCGAATTCAGAGGAGCCGTCGCTGTCCACCGGGCGGCGGAGGAGTGTCGGGACGTCCACCGAGGGCTATCCAGTGCCGCCGCCCGGCATCGCGGAAGAGTTTACCCAGCTGATGGAGAGCCGAGCGGCAGTGTGTCTGGGAACCGGAACAAGATTTTTTTTTT
>NW_015597086.1:0-383 GCF_001515605.1 Sinocyclocheilus anshuiensis | reverse complement strand
TGTGAGAGAGAGAGTGTGTGTGTGTGTGTGTGAGAGTGTGTGTGTACACGTGTGTGAGTGAGAGTGTGTGTCTGTGTGAGAGTGTGTATGTGTGTGTGTGTGAGAGTGAGAGTGTATCATCTGGTGTATAAGCACAGTGGCCTGCAGGGTCATAGTTGTTGAATCTGTTTGTGTCATAATCTTTATAGCCACTAGAGGTCACAATAACACAAGGCACACAAACACACTCACATCATGATCTGTGTGTGTCTGTTGTGTTTGTAGTGTAAAGACCATCTGAATGTTCTCAATGTTACATTTAAATGTTCAGGGTCTTAATGAACTGTATCTATGTGAGACCATGTGTGAGATCTCAGTTCTTCATGAAGTGTGTGTGTGTGTGT
>NW_015597085.1:0-380 GCF_001515605.1 Sinocyclocheilus anshuiensis | reverse complement strand
ATAAATATATATATATATATATATATATATATATATATATATTAGCAGTTATTATAAATTGAAATAATATTTCACGATATTACAGTTTTTATTGTATTTTTTTCACACCAATGTACATATTAAAAAGTTATTAATTATGAAGGCTATATTCAAAATAAACTGGTAATGTTATTTTTCTTCAGAACCATCTAAAAAAATTAATGCCTGTAGGAAAAAAATGTAATGACTTTTAATGCAATTTAAGGCCTTAATTTTCGCTAAATCCATTGAATGACTTTTAATGCTTTTCCCGCGGAAACCCTGCTGTAGGTGTTGCTGCCTCCATGTTAGAAATGATTGTATTTAAAGGGATAGTTCACCCAAAAATGAAAATTTGATGT
>NW_015597084.1:0-383 GCF_001515605.1 Sinocyclocheilus anshuiensis | reverse complement strand
TTAGCGAAGAGTTCACAACAACAAGTTCTTCACTTTATACTCCAAACAAATCAGACCATGAACTTAACAAAACATTGTCTGACATGACAGGAATAATCTTAGTTTCCAGCTCAACAGATGCTGAAGCTACAACAGATCAGACAACTGAGACATATAGTAGAGAAACTGTAACTAGTGTTGTACATACATTTTCATCAATGAGCGCTGGGGACTCAACAGAAGAAACAGTTACAAGTAAAGATTTTACACGTCAAACAGCTCCAACCACAGCTACAATGAACGAGGACAACGATCTGTCTGCAAAACCATCTGAATCGACCATCATTAATGTTTCAGAGACTCTGTTCTCATCTGCTCAGACTGGACATTTAGATGAAACATTG
>NW_015597083.1:0-382 GCF_001515605.1 Sinocyclocheilus anshuiensis | reverse complement strand
GCCGTTGTTCACTGACGAGCTGCGCAAAACCACGTTCATATTCGTCAGTGAACAACGGCTCTGTGTAGTTAATGCTGCGTTAATTTGTAATACACACATACATACTAATTATTTTTTGCACTTGTTTTCCAGTATAAGATACATTTTGCTTGAGAAGCAACATGACAAAATAATAATAATTAATATTATAATTTACGTTTTTACTGCAATTTGATGTGTGATTTAAAAAAAAAAGTAGGGCTGCACAATTTGGCCAAAAAATGAAATTATTATTATTATTATTATTATTATTTATTGTATTTTTTTTTCTAAATAAAATGTGAAAATTGCTAAATAAAAACGAAAAACTATTTGTCATGTTGCTTCTCAAGCAAAATGTATC
>NW_015597082.1:0-383 GCF_001515605.1 Sinocyclocheilus anshuiensis | reverse complement strand
GTTTTGTCAGCCTGTGGCTTTTGAAGAAAGCTGACTGACTTATCCGTTGATGAAGTCTAAGGTAGAAGAACAACAGGCTGAAGAGAGGCACAACAAACATCACTAGAGTCTCTACAAGTAAGACAGCTAATTGTTCTTGTTTATTTGTATAATCCTGATAACAGTGTAAAAAGCCTGTCCTTCTTCTTCTTCACATTTCGTAAATAAAGAGCATAAGAACCCAGAGCTCCACTTGATGTCCATATCCCAAAAATCAGCCCCTTTTGGCCCCTCTGTCCAAGCTTTGCCCATCGCTGTGGATACAGCACCTGCAGGTACCTTTGCACACTCAACAAGGCGACAGAAAGCACACTACTGTAGAGGCTCCAGTAGACTACATAGGA
>NW_015597081.1:0-383 GCF_001515605.1 Sinocyclocheilus anshuiensis | reverse complement strand
CTTTGGCCTATAGTGACTGCACACCAGTTAAATGTTACACCAGTTTTCACCAGTTAAAAAAATAGTGGGAACAGCAATGGGTGCAGTTACTGAAATATGCTGGAATTGGAATTCCACGCCCATTATTTCTTCCACCAGTCTGACTCAACGCTGATTCAAGCAGCCTTCGAAAGCTTTAAACCATCTGATCTGGTCAAATTTGTCATGTTTGCCTTTCATACCCATGTTGGATGGGTAAAATGGATCTTAACCTGTTACAAAACAGGGTGTAAGTGGAAAGCTGTTTGATAGTCTCACCGTCTCATCCTCCAGCTGTAGATGTAGGACAGTGTCTCCGAGCTTGTAGTCTTTGGTGAGCTCTGCTGATCTCCACACCTCTGTGG
>NW_015597080.1:0-383 GCF_001515605.1 Sinocyclocheilus anshuiensis | reverse complement strand
TGGGGAGCAAGACACAGACAAAACATGGAACAGAGTCTGACATTATCAAAGCAACTGTTGCAGCCCTAGTGCGAGCATACATTTGAGTGGTGTGTAGTTAGCATGTACTAATCACACACATGCAGCGATGATGAGTTGACTGAGGGTCTAGAGGCTTGGCAGAGGTCTCACCTTCCTCTGGCATTCTCTCTCGAGGTCCCAGTGAGAGGTTTCGGAGGAAAAGCACCCACGTGTCAGGTGATGCCACACATTTTCTATGTAAACACACACACACACAGCATTTCACACTTTTGTGACAAATTTGTCAGTAATAAGGAGGTTGCTCCTTCATAGGTGGGCATTATGCTTTGTGAGTGGTTGCATGCGATTTCTAGGGTGTTCTG
>NW_015597079.1:0-383 GCF_001515605.1 Sinocyclocheilus anshuiensis | reverse complement strand
GATCATATAAAGTTCATTTTTTATTGTAGATATTATACATGAAAAGAGAGATTTGTCATCAGAATGCAAATATAGTTTTTGTAGTTCAATGATGTTGAATCTCTTTTGCGCATATTGTGCTTAAAATATTAAAAATATACGAATGTTTAGAATTGTTGATTCAATTGTTTTTGAATTCTTGTTAAATCATTTGCATTTGAAATTATACTGGAATTATAGCAGTGTCTTTGTACATTTAGTTTCATTTTATGAGGTTTAATTTATATAGTATAATATGTATATAGTGTTTGTGTAGTTTGTATATTGTGTTACATAAGCTGTTTTGATGTTGAATAACATGAATGTTGAGATTGTTGTGATTTTTACTGCATTCCACACGTCTG
>NW_015597078.1:0-383 GCF_001515605.1 Sinocyclocheilus anshuiensis | reverse complement strand
TTAGGAGATGGCTTCTTGGCTCGAGCTGCTAAACAAGGGCATACCTTAATAAGAGCAGCGCTCCAGCTGTGAAAGTTCCTCTTGAAATGATGTCACTTCACACTGTGGGAAAGTAATGAGAAGCGGTCTATTCCAACTCTGCGACACACCAGAAGCTTGTACTGTCTCCCACAAGTACCAGCTAGTGCTGCCGACTGACAGCATAGGATAAAATCATTTTTTATCAGGAATTAATTGGTACTTGACATTGGACATTGTGTGGCAGCCTAAATATGTCACATATAACAGTTTCTTGATACTTTCTCCATAACTAATTTTAGCAGAATGTAAATTCATATTCATATTTTTTATTTTATTAATTTTTTTTTGCAAATTTCCACATG
>NW_015597077.1:0-383 GCF_001515605.1 Sinocyclocheilus anshuiensis | reverse complement strand
TACAATATTGAGATCTGATTGGCCAGTCGCCCTTATTTAGTTCGTAAATTATCATAAGTAGAGAATTTTAATATTTAATTTGCTTGATAAGTTTTACACAATATACAACATTATTAATCTAAAGGGTATGGTACGGGGGATGATGGTGTTACAGCAGGGATGCTTTTTGGTATTTTTTAAACAAAGGGGATGTCATCCCCCCACATCCCCCTTCAATTCGAGCCCTGACCGGAGTGACCAATCAGATGTCAGTGGTATACCAAGTGCCAGCACAGACACCTCTGACTTCTCCACTGCTTGCGTTTAAGTGTGTTTTTAGGAAAAACTGATAACAAAACAACTAAACTAAAATAGTGACCACTCATACAAATTTAGTCAAGATG
>NW_015597076.1:0-383 GCF_001515605.1 Sinocyclocheilus anshuiensis | reverse complement strand
AACATTATTTACAACATTATTACCTGTAATCCATAGCCTCAGGCAGTTGGTCCTGGAGCTCAAGCTTTCTGACGCATGACGACACATTTCTGATGCATGGTAAATCACGCATGAACTGACGCCATTGTTGTTTATAACAGAGAGGCAGGACACGTGTTAACAACAATGGTGTCAGTTCACGCGTGATTGCTTTTTTGACTCTCAAAGTGATGGAACTCACTGATTTGCATTTTATCACTAAGGAAGAAAAAAAGTCACCTACATCTTGGATGGCTTGCCGATAGGAAAGATTTATTGCTCAGTGGTTGCTTTAGTACCAACAGCATTTCAGATGTTTATCCTAAAATTCCTTAGGAGAAATAGAAGTAGACACAAATGAGACT
>NW_015597075.1:0-383 GCF_001515605.1 Sinocyclocheilus anshuiensis | reverse complement strand
CTGAATACCTGCAAGGTTGTCGATCTCTTTCTCCTGCAGCAGACTGACGGCATCATCATCTCCTTCCAGCATCAGCTCTGTCTCAGGGTTCTGATTGACCACCGAATGACTACGGAACGACTTCTTTGACTTCATGCCTTCTTCCTCCTCAGGGCCTGCCCATACAAAAAACAAAACAAAAAAAAATATATATATATTTACAATAATTACTCTAAAACAGTCCATGCAAAAAAAAATAAAATAAATAAATATTATTTTTATTTATTTATTTTTTCCTGATCAAATTAATGTGTATTTGCATATGAATTATGTACGGACACGCATCACTTTAAATATAATATGTCTCTGAGACATATTTGGGCACTGTAAATTAGACTGAGGTG
>NW_015597074.1:0-383 GCF_001515605.1 Sinocyclocheilus anshuiensis | reverse complement strand
GAGAGAGAGGCCTGCTACCTAGGGATCCAGACTGAATACAGTATCTCTGCTCTCCAGGTCCACCACAGCCACAGCGGAAGAAAACACTGGCAGCTGAAACAATTATCAACAATGGCTTACATCTAGCGAGAGAGAGATATTGATTTTACAGGTGCCGCAGATTCTGCCCAGCGGGGAGTTTATAGGTCAGAACGTGCCTCTGAGAATCTTCTGTGCATCCATCCTAAACAGCTTCAATCCTCTGGAGACGGAGATGTCTGTGTGCTCTTCCTTTACTGCAGTTCTTTCCTGCTAAATTAGAGTGGATTTCATGTGTTTGGCTCTGCTTGGATGGACTCAGTATTTGCATGGTCTCACTTGAGCACAAGCTGACGTTATGTTTT
>NW_015597073.1:0-383 GCF_001515605.1 Sinocyclocheilus anshuiensis | reverse complement strand
TCTCTGAGTTTAAGAGAAAACGCCAATGAGAATTGGCTAGTGGATATTGCATACTGAGCCACTCCCCGTGCACACAGGTATATAAGGCGACAGTGTGCATCCACTCATTAGGTTTTTGCTTCGGAGTTGAGTAGTTGATGTTTTATACTCACTACAAAGCCATTCATCTTTGTGTTCGGAAGGCTGTTCCTGGTCGGTGTTACGGTTTGTTACGGCGGTGTCCCTGTCAGCAGCGATTCCCCTGGCTAAAAGAGTAAGTTTCCTCTAAAAGAGCAAATCACAGACAATTCGCGTCTTTTTCAAGATGCCATTTCGTCCATGTCCTTCTGGATGCGTCATTTTCTGTCCTCTGTCGACGGCCACGATCGCTGTCTTCAGTGTCT
>NW_015597072.1:0-383 GCF_001515605.1 Sinocyclocheilus anshuiensis | reverse complement strand
TTAACCAACTTTATTAAGTATCCCAGGGGTTATGTAGAGGCATGTAGTAAATTAATTTGTGATGTCACAGCCAAATATCTACATGCTGACTCATTTAAAACCTGTCAGCAGGGGGCAACTGACAGACAAGGTTTGTAATGTGGCTCTGAAATTATATAGAGTGTCCTGGTTATCAGGAGGCCCCCACTGACTGCTTTTGCCGAAATCAACCCAGCAGGGAATGCTGATCAACTCTACCCGTGGGAGTTTGCATTAAACAGGCCATTAAAAGACAAAATTAGACTATCAATGATAAGACAAAAACAGAGATAGAGAGACCCAGAAAACAGGAAGTGCAAAGTCGAGACATGCCACCTAGTGGGTGACATCCTGTTTCCCACCAT
>NW_015597071.1:0-383 GCF_001515605.1 Sinocyclocheilus anshuiensis | reverse complement strand
TCCGAGATATTTCACTGACTGCTTGACCTTAATTCCATTGATAACGGCTTTTTTAGTGATGAACAGTAAGTATTTCACTCTTGTCTGTGTTGATTCCTTGACAGTCCTTTCAGAACACTCAGAACCTGGTTTTCATCTTTAAGAAAAATTCATTTGTCATCTGCTAACTGAGACGTTAAAATAACATCATCACGTATTCACCTACGCTCAACATTAATACAATTTACAGTATTAAAACTATTCAATAGTTTCAAGAAATCGGGCAACCCTGTCGAATACCTAAGCGCTTAGACGTACCTTCTGCTAGGGAAACACTACAGTTTACACTGTAAAAATTTTGCCGTTAAATAACAGTAATTTACTGGCAGCAGGGTTGCCAGTAA
>NW_015597070.1:0-383 GCF_001515605.1 Sinocyclocheilus anshuiensis | reverse complement strand
AGTTTAGCCCTCATCCGTTCGTTGTCCTTCGACAAAGCAGCGCACATGGTTTCCAAGGAGGTAACGCGACCATCTACATCAGTGAGTGATGCTTCAACATCCTTTATCTTTTCCTCCTGCACCTGCAGCGATGTTTTCACAGCAGAAATGGAAGATTTCAGCTCAGAGAGAATCTCTGTTCTGAGCGCCGCGACCTCTGATCTGATACCCCCGAGAAGTTCACGGATATCATCACCCTGCGCCGAAGCAGCCATGTCTGTTACCTGAGCGTTTTCTTCCGCAGTATCTGTGGCCTTCTTCATATTGGGTCTCGGCATATTAGGTTACTAATGGACTTTATTAAAATCTGATTAACCTCGTGCTATAATGCCAGATGCGCCGGA
>NW_015597069.1:0-383 GCF_001515605.1 Sinocyclocheilus anshuiensis | reverse complement strand
CTGGGTTATCTATTTTCCAAAATTCTCACATTAGAACAACTGGCAATGTCAAAATATGCATTATGTAACAATAAATTACTTATTTATGTAACCGTTCATTGTTTCAGTCTCTTTCTTGTGATTACACAGCATTTCCATTAAGATCTGTCCATCAGCCAATTGCTGTGTTACTCTTTTGCATATTTACATGCTATTCAGTGTCCCATGATTCCCTAGATTCAACTGAATCAAATACATATTCAAACATGACATTCTCTGAATGTTTTACCCATTTTTGATCGCTCACATGCATTTTTAGAGTAAACTAAACATTATAGGAACTGATCTAAGAAAATATCCAAACATCTTCACCTTCAGTAACCACTATCACAGGGCCTACATAT
>NW_015597068.1:0-383 GCF_001515605.1 Sinocyclocheilus anshuiensis | reverse complement strand
TCCACTGGCTCCACCAGGCTCCCTCGTCCCTCCGGCTCCGCCTTGATCTGTCGTCGACCACTCGTCGCCTCGGGACTCCACTTCTCCAGCTGTGCCTCGTCCCTCCATCCCTCCGGCTCCGTCAGGCTTCTCCTTCCCTTTGGCTACTCCTCGGTCCTCTGTCCCTCCGGCTCCACCGCGGCCTTCCAGAGCCCTGCCTCTGCATCGGTCACCTGAGCCACCTGTTCTGCCGTGGTCCTCCGGATCCTCGTCATCACCCTGGCTCATCAGCTCTCAGTCTCCGCCTCTGGCTCCTCCGCCACCTTCTCCGCCGCCGGTGGTCGGCCCCCTGGAGTCGCCAGCCCTTCCTCCACCATGGCTCCTCCCTCCATCGGCTCCACCGT
>NW_015597067.1:0-383 GCF_001515605.1 Sinocyclocheilus anshuiensis | reverse complement strand
TAAAACAGATTTTTTTGTTTAAAAGTAGAGGCTCTGATCTTTATTATGGTGTATTGCCTATTCAAATATTCATGCAGCAAAATATACTGGAGGCCATGAAATTTTAGTGAAAATCATCTAAATCTCGCGGTGGCTGGCAACTTAAAAAAAAAATGCTGGCGGGGAACGAGTTAAGGCACACGTGATCCAAGCTGACTGTTACGCTTTCTCCAATAGTACTGACACAAAGCTCAAATTATTTGCAATGGTCACGTCCAGTGTAGACAGCCTCACGCTGACAGTTCGGAAGAGAGGGGGTGGGGTTTTGCATGATATCAACCGGCGAATGCAGACACAAAGGCTGGATTGCATTTACATTACACTGAGATCCGATCACAATGCGT
>NW_015597066.1:0-383 GCF_001515605.1 Sinocyclocheilus anshuiensis | reverse complement strand
TTTCCTCTTTCAGGAACTGGGAAAACCACGTTCATCAGAATGCTTGCAGGAGGCCTCAAACCAGACGCAGGAGGTGAAAATCAGCACACACCAGTCCAGTATTTAACATAATTCAGGAAATTGCAAATTATTCATCTAAATCTAATCCCATTTTATTGGATTGTAATATTCTATTCTAAGAAAGAAAATATATTGTGTATGTACGCTTGAAAAGGTTTTTGACCAAGTTAATCCAAAGTTAGTTGTAGAATTTAAGAAAAAAAAAAAATACATATATATATATATATATATATACATATACTCTTCCATCTTTATTTGACCCTCTAACTAGCACTCGCCATTCTAATTCTATTCTTAAAAAAAAAAAAAAAAAAAAAACACTT
>NW_015597065.1:0-383 GCF_001515605.1 Sinocyclocheilus anshuiensis | reverse complement strand
TCCAACTTGCAAACACCAGACCACTGATTCGTCAAACCTGCTTTCGAGATGAACTACATAATTTAACGTTTATGGGTGCAAGTAAATCTACATAAACATAACCCTATACGATTCAGTAACATTAAACAGTTCATAATAAAGTGTGTGTGAAATCACTGGCCTGTAAATTCGTCTTTTAAAGATAAAGTGGGTGGTTCTGGAAAGACCCTTTAGAGTTTATTAAAACTATGTTCAAAGCATTGTTGTAAAACGAATAAATGCAGTAGTTTTCTGCTTTTAATTAAAATCGCTCTTTTAAAAGAGAAAGTGGGTGGCTCTGAAAAGAGCCTTTGGGAGTCTGTGTTCTCTTGTGTTTACTTGGTTTTGGCGGGTTTCTCGGTCTT
>NW_015597064.1:0-383 GCF_001515605.1 Sinocyclocheilus anshuiensis | reverse complement strand
GCTATATGGGTGTACTCACTTCTGTTGTATACTGTATGTTTGACTTATACACTGGAAGCAATATTGACGTGATATATTGATACAATTCCTCACTGCTAATCATGATGTTCATTCTATTAAGTAGTATGGGTTTAATACATGTCCAAAAAATATTGCAATTCTATAAATAATTGCTCTGTTACATTTGCTCCTGATGGCCGCTCACACATCAGATGTACATGTGTGTGGAAACTCCACAAGAAAAGCATTTGTTAAAGTAAAAGAGGTAAGGTCAGATGGCATGTTCCCTCTGATTATTATAACCATTTATAATTTAAAATGGTTTTGTATTGTGTTGTATTGTTTTTGCTTTGTTTTATTGTATAAAACAAAATAATCGAAAT
>NW_015597063.1:0-383 GCF_001515605.1 Sinocyclocheilus anshuiensis | reverse complement strand
GTCTGAATACTTTCCGTACCCACTGTATATATATATATACATGAACACATTTTTGAAACTGCCTTATTTAAAAGCATTTTATTTGAGTATTTACATTAAAAATAGAAAGCTTCCAATACTGATATTGTATTAAGAGGTTATGTAATATTTATTTTAGACTAACAACTGTGCTGTTTAAATAAGAGAAAATAACTTATTTTTCAATAAATAAATTACTCATCATGTTCTATAATGTTGTTTATGTTCAAAAATAATTAATAAGGACATGGATAGTTTAAGCCTATTTAAAGGGTCAATATTTAATGTTAAATGGCTATATAAAATGATCTATATCCAGAAATCACATAAGTGTTCAGTTTAATAGATATTGTAACGAGGGAGGC
>NW_015597062.1:0-383 GCF_001515605.1 Sinocyclocheilus anshuiensis | reverse complement strand
GCAGCCTATGCCTATGTGGCCTGACTGAACTAACGCTGCGCTCGATTTAAGTAGCGATCTTTGAGTTCCTCTAGAGGCTTTCTAGTTAGCTTCTGCATTGGTCTTGTGTATCCAGGCTAATATTGCTCACATAGCATAACTATCTGAGGATAGCTGTGTTGCTGACTTGGGTGGGATGTTCCCCTTGATCCATTCGGGTTCCCCATTTCTGCCAAGTTGTATGAGCCGCCCGTGGCATCGGTGGCATGGCCCCTTTCTGAGCAAAGGCTTGGTGTATGTCTGTCGCTTCCTGGTGCTCTCCCACCAGGTGGACAGGCATGTGCCTCGGCCTGGCATGATTAGATTTCATTCCCCAATGTGCCCCCTAGGGGGCGCAGCGTGGA
>NW_015597061.1:0-382 GCF_001515605.1 Sinocyclocheilus anshuiensis | reverse complement strand
GTGTGTGTGTGTGTGTGTGTGAGAGAGCATCTGCAGCATCACTGTTTCACACTTTCGACCTGATCTGAAGAGATTTTCAAAATCTCATGCGATTAGAGATAGGCTTGATGAGTTTGAAGATGTCTGTGCTGTTTCAGGTTTAATGAGCAAACGCTGCTGAGTAAATGTGTGTGTGTGAGTCTGATGTCACACTAATGTAGGTCAGACGCTAGTGTGATGACGTCACTGCCTGCGAAATCACCCACAGCCAATCAGACGAGAGAAACGAGCAGGAAAACAGACTTCCTTTCCAGAGCTCTGCAGCTTTTCACACACACACTCACACACGCTCGCACGCACTCAGACACACACACACACACACACACACACTCACTCACACGCA
>NW_015597060.1:0-383 GCF_001515605.1 Sinocyclocheilus anshuiensis | reverse complement strand
ATAAATGCAGCCTTGGTGAGCAGAAGAGACTTCTTTAAAACACATAAAAAATCTGACTGAACCCAAACTTTGAACAGCAGTGTACATGAAACAGTGCTCTAAAAACACGACACTGATGTGAAAAACATTTCATCTCACGTCTCACAACCTTGTTTTGTTTTTTTTTCCATTCCACTGCCATTTCTCGTGTTTTTTCAAAGCATAAATGCATTCAGTGCAAACAGTTGGTCCTTGATAGAGCTGCGTCATG
This sequence comes from Sinocyclocheilus anshuiensis, assembly GCF_001515605.1. Lineage (NCBI taxonomy): Eukaryota > Metazoa > Chordata > Actinopteri > Cypriniformes > Cyprinidae > Sinocyclocheilus > Sinocyclocheilus anshuiensis. The sequence continues at coordinate 133 of NW_015597060.1, read as the reverse complement.
TGAGCGGTTAATCAGGACACACGTCATTCGTGACCCTGGAGCACAAAACCAGTCGTAAGGGTCAATTTCTCAAAATTGAGATTTATAAATCATCTGAAAGCTGAATAAATCAGCTTTCCATTGATGTATGGTT
>NW_015597059.1:0-383 GCF_001515605.1 Sinocyclocheilus anshuiensis | reverse complement strand
TGTCTAGCTGGATAGAGAAGTTACACGTCTAGTGAGGACAGAACAGTAAAAAGCCTTCTTATCAACATACAACGCCTTTCGGAAGCTGTTAACTTCAGTCATCAAATCATCATGTGGCAGCCATTGGACCCGCAACCCCAACGACTGCCAGGGAGCCACATGCTGAAAGCACAAGATGAGGTATTGGAAACGAGATCCCGGTGCTCTGCTTCTTCAACGCGGTCTATCAGGTCATCTACAAGCGTAGCAGCTCTCAAAGCGCGAGCCAAAGCTGGGGCTGTACAAGCGCAGGTGGTCTATGCAGAAGAGGAAGCTGAAGTAATGAAACAACAAGCTGAAATGCAGGCTCAGCTACATATTTTAAAGATAAAGAAAGAAGCAGC
>NW_015597058.1:0-383 GCF_001515605.1 Sinocyclocheilus anshuiensis | reverse complement strand
TAGAATGCAGTTAGAATGCCTCTATAATTCAAATAATGAAAGAAAAAATATCCCTGTTTGAGTTATTATTTTTTTTATCTTTATAGTTAAGATATAGTTAGGTTGATATAGTTAATATCACACAGGAATCAGCACGTGCGTGATCGCTAATGTCAAATTAATTTTATAGAGCAGTTCAACAGACAAGAAGTTAATTGAGTGAGTTATATTTTAGACACGTTTTGTCTTTTTTCCTGTTTTGCAAATGAAATAGATCAAAACAAAGCTGAGCTGTTGTGCGTCTCAAAGCAATACTGTGTTTCTTTCCTGAATTAATCTGTTTTTGAGCGAATCGAGTTAGCCAATTATTCAATGATCCATTCATAAAGACAGTCAACTTGCTT
>NW_015597057.1:0-383 GCF_001515605.1 Sinocyclocheilus anshuiensis | reverse complement strand
AAGTTCATCTTCATAATTGTCAATCAAAATGTAATGTCATTTGAGAAAAATAGAGCTGAGCAAATGAGAGGCAGCTCACTATGTGGCAGAGAAATAAGTCTGCCACATAGTGAGTTCTGAAACGGCAGCAAAAGAGAGGGTGTCAAATGAAATTGGGCAGAATGGGAACAAGAGGAACAGAGATCTGAATTCAATGAGCAAACCGAAACCAAGTCTGTTTGGAAAGGTGGGTGTTAAATACAAAGCGCAAACCGAAAGAGTTGTGACAAGCCACAGAAGAAGCTATAATGAAGCATTTTTCTGACACCAAAAAGTCATTGTAAAACAAGTCTGCAGATCATTAGTGTCTTTTCTGTGTTCATTCTCACCTGTCTCCAGGTCTT
>NW_015597056.1:0-383 GCF_001515605.1 Sinocyclocheilus anshuiensis | reverse complement strand
CAGTTTTGAAATGCAAGGTACAGTCAGACCAATTTCAATCAATCGTCTGAGGTGCTGCTCAGATACAATGGTTTTGGGACGTCCCGTTGGTCCAGCAATTTCATTCAAAATCACTGAAGAGGTACGTCTTGTGTCCAGGCGATTAGAAAGAACAGAACACAGGTTTGAAACTGCATTACCTCTTGAGGCACATGTTCACGACTTGTATGTGAAGTGATCAATATCAAATCATTTGTGCAAATAAAATATAAATAGTCCAGGTCTAGAGCCAAGCACTGCATAGCCTCCTGTAGTCGTGACAAGAGTCTCTCTAAAAGCAGCCTTGACATTGCCTGTGAATATACAGGTGCATCTCAAATTAGAATGTCGTGGAAAAGTTAATT